>NC_057814.1:613276980-613294672 GCF_018294505.1 Triticum aestivum
ACCAGCTGCCTTCTCATCCTCCAAATGGCACCCTCGTCCTCCGGTGACCTCCTTTTACAGATCCAGCACGGCGAGCTCCTTCCCAGATCCACCACCAGTGACCTCTTCTCCCAGTCATCACCTTTACGGACTCCAGTAGAAAAATATGTCTACCTGTCTTACTGGACTGCTCATGCTGTAGTTAATTGCCTCAACATATTTCTACTCACAAATCTGCAGTTGCTTTGTAATGATATATCTACCTGTCTTACTGGACTGCTCGTCTCTAATAAAGCAGGAAGAAATTGACATTGAAGAAGATCAACTGGAGTCTAAATGTGCAACTTCCCTCCCTGTTTTATGCATGGAGCATGGGAGTGCGATCTTGAAGTTCTCTGAAGTTTTTGGCGTACAGGAGCCTGTAAGAAAAGCCAAAACAGATCACCATAAGCGGCCAGTGAGTAAAGGTATTCAACAGGTTCACTATAAGAAACTAATCTAAGAAGATCGTCATGACCTCTTGACAGTATTGTATACATAGCTGGTGTGTGATTGGAGGCACATTAATCTGAAAGTAATGGTTAGATAGAATTACTTACTGTTTCTGCTTAGGTTGTTAAATCTGAATATAAATAAATTTAATTAGCACAAACCATGTTGAGAGTTTATGCTTATTACTGCTTGTTTGATTTCCGATCTTAGATCATTTTACCTGAGGCCCAGTCCTAACATAATAGGGAGAATATATGTGGTTGTATGGGTCGGTGTATGTGATTTTGGAAAGTCACATTTGTGCATTTTAAAAATTCCCCAAAAAATCATATATGTGCGACCAATTTAATAGAAGACTAGTTTTTTTATCACTTCTGACTGGCCATAGACCTCTCTCTGGTATTACTCGTTTCCAGATGTCCGGATCACGAACATCTCTGACATTGTTGAAGATGACGAGGAAGTATTTCTAAGGTGTGCTATTCAAGATGTCTCATCTTTGAAGCATATCAAGATGAATGAAGATTTTGTTGAGAGTGACAGTGATGAGTTAATTTCTAGTGATACTTTTGGGTTCAAAGGTTCATGCCTTTCTGAACAGCCAATGAAGGAAGCACACAAAGATTTCCCTACTGCTCAACAAGCTCCAGTTTGTCCTGATGTTTATCCACTTGAGCACGAAGACTGGGAAAATGGTATCATTTGGGGCAATTCACCAGCAAGTGAAAGTCGGTCTTGTTTAGAAAGCTGTGTAATATCTGAAGAGAGCTCTGATACTCACAGCGAAGACGAGGCTAACGATTATGGTTATGTGTCCAGGTATTGTGATGTACAGAGTAGAAATAATGATTCTCCAGAGCCTTTTGGATATACAGAAATGCCTGCTTCAGCTAGTTATCATTCCCCTGAGAATAGTTACCCTCCATTGACAAAGGAGACAAGTCCGGAGAAGAATGACCTAGACCATGCAGAACCAAATAACATAAATGGAACAGTTAAAATCGTTACAATGAAGTGTTTAAGCAACCTCTCTCTACTGAACAAGGAACTGTTGGAAGGATCTTGGTTGGACAACATAATTTGGGATCACAGTGAGGATGCTCCTAAGCCTAAGCTAATCATGGACCTGAAAGATGACCAGATGCTTTTTGAGATTTTGGATGAAGAGAATGGGGATCACCTCCGCTCTCATGCTTTTGCAATGATTGTTAGTGGGTCAGTGAGGACTTCAACAGTGGAAAATTTTGGCCGTAACAACCAAATAGTTACAGTCGATGGCCAATTCAACATCTCCAATGACGAATTTTATTCCAACAAGGAGATTTCACAGCAAGCTAAATCTCATACTAAAAAGCGTTCTTCAATGGGCGTAAAGGTGGTACACTCTGTTCCTGCTCAGAAGCTGCAGACCATGAAGCTAAACCTGAGCATGTATGAGTCTCTCCCCCCTTTCCATATAATTCCACATCTATGATTCTCGCCTCATTTTGGATTGACAAACTTGTATTTGATGAATCTTGCAATATTTGTACACTTATTTCATCATGGGGATAATTATTGGTCATGGGGTGGCATGATTTACAAAAATAATCAGGTGACAGATCATTTTAAAACAGTTCAACAGAAATAGTGTGACATATCAGTTGTTCATCAATAATGTATGGTCCAGTGAACGACCGGCTGCTCTGTTACCTTGGGGAAATATTTCTGTAACAATAGATTTGGGTACCTTTTGCATGTGTATATGTGTATATATTTTAGCACCACCTCACTGGTCTTCTGGTTTCTGCGACTGGGCTTCTTATTCTACTGTTCCATGACAATTTTTATAATAAAATAATATGAACTTCCTGCTTATTTTGGAGATCCATAGTTGGATATATAGTTTGAACTTGTGACAGCTGCTCGTATACTATAAAGACAACACTAGTTGGAACTCTAAATTATCAGATTGTAATTCTTGTAAAATGCCTTTCCACTGAGTTTTCCAGTGAAAAACATCAGATCTATTTGTGTGGCTTGGCTCCGTACACTCTTGTTCTTAGCTATATTTAGCAGGTATACTTCTGGGGATTTATTTATCATGTGTAGCTAACCTACTGACTATTCTTGTCTGTTCTTTGCTGACTTCATTCCTAACAAGTTTTTTTCTGAACTTCCATGCAGTAATGAAATTGCAAATTTCCATAGACCAAAAGCTAAGTGGTACCCCCATGAAAATAAACTTGCTGTTGAGTTGCAAGGAGCTGCTTGTAGTCATGGGTCAATGACTGTTATAGTAATGACTTTGGGAGGAAAAGCAGTGAAACTTCTCGTCAATGCAGAGGAAACTCCACTATCAGTAAAATCAAAAGCTTCCAAGAAATTAGGCTAGTACTCATTCATTATCCTGTTCTGTTTTGTTTATTTTCTTTTGTTTAGAAGGGCATCAATGGTTACTTTATGGTGCCTTAACTTTACTACATGCAGAATTCCGACCATCTGAAAAGATCAAATTGTTTGGTTCTGGAAAAGAACTTCAGGATGGCATTTCCTTGGCCATGCAAAACGTGCGGCCAAACTCTATTCTGCATGTTGTTCGCACTGAAGTACATCTATGGCCGAAAGCACAGAGGTTACCTGGCAAGGACAAGGCTCTACGTCCTCCAGGGGCATTCAGGAAAAGATCTGACTTGTCCCTTAAGGATGGACATGTATTTTTGATGGAGTAAGTCCAATCTTAATATTTCCTTTCATACACACATATAGTAATTTACATAAACGTGTACATATGCAAATTCTTGTACTCCTATGTGAAAGTCACATTGGTACTTTTACTGCTACTTTGGCCAAGTGGTGAACATTACTTTACTGCACGCAGAATCTTGTATTGATCATTTAAATGGCCATATGCTGTACTTTTGTTGTTTTGATTGTGTATATTTTTGTTTATTAATGTGTCATGTGTTATCTTTCGGTTTCAATGCAGATACTGTGAGGAGAGACCTTTACTACTCGCAAATGCAGGAATGGGTGCTCGACTCTGTACGTACTACCAGAAAACTTCACCTGATGATCAGACAGCTACATCCCTGCGAAGCAACAATGATGGACTTGGCACAGTGCTAGCTATTGAGCCTGCTGATAAATCTCCTTTTCTGGGAGATGTACGCTCTGGGTCCCATCAATCATGTCTTGAGACAAACATGTACAGAGCACCTGCATTTCCTCATAAGGTGGCATCGACTGATTATCTTTTGGTTCGTTCACCAAAAGGGATGCTTTCTCTTCGCCGCATTGACAAGCTATATGCTGTTGGCCAACAAGTAAACTCTTCTGCTGAAATACTCTTATCTATATCTATTGGATGTTCATTTTTGTCGCTCTTTCTCTTTTGACTTTTGGAGTTTTTACTTGAAGGCAACTAATTTTGGATTGGTTGCTTTAGTTATTTTGTTTATTTATTGTGCTGCAAGTTTGTAATGCTGGAAAATCTTCAACTAAGCGTTGCTACAATATCCATAAATAAGTTTTTTTTGCTATTTCTTGCATCTCATCATTCCGGGATAGGATATACTTGCAATAAATCTGAAGTGCTTTTTGATGCAAGAATTGCCTTTCCTTGATATCGAACATAATGCATAAGAGGATCCATAAAGAACCATAGGGTTTTCCGAGAAAAATCAGGGAACAGTTTCATCCATCAAATGATAGATTTGTTCTCTCCTGGCAGGAACCACATATGGAAGTATTTTCACCACGACCGAAAAGTCTGCAGAATTATCTTTTGAATCGAATACTCGTATATGTATATCGTGAATTCCGTGCTAGGGAGAGGCCTGGTGTTCTTTCTCAGATTCGAGCTGATGAAATACCTATTGAACATCCTCTGACAGAAGTTATTGTGAGAAAAGGATTGAAGCATTGTGCAGACCTGGAGGTAGATCTATCACCCATGTTTATTACTTCAGCAGTTGTATCTGTAATATCCTTTTGTTTTCCAGCTATGGACTTTTGTTTTAGTTAATGCTCACCTGCATTCATTTTAACAGAAAGGACCCAATGGACATCTTTTCTGGACACAGAGAGCTGACTTTCGAATTCCGTCAGAGGATGAACTTAGAAGATTGTTGTCACCAGAAAGTGTGAGTTTCTCAACTTTTCTTTTTGTCACTTGTGACAAACAACTACTTCTTGTCTCTTGATGACAATTGACAGTGTCATCTCGAAATGTTTGTGCTGGTCGGTCATAACGCATGCTATACAAGGATCACCAGCTTGATCAGCTACTCAGTTCCGCAATTCCAAAGCCCCATACCCTCGTGCATGAATTGCAAGATCGAGGACATAGAAAACTTGTACCAAGTATTCCTTGTTATAGGGATGATCAATTGCTTAAACTTCCCCCTCTTGACACAATACAGGGGTTTGAAGTGAACTCTTTATTTTGAAAGAAGACCAAATGGAAATTAGACCTTATATTTAATTCTAATATAAGAGATAACTGTCAATTTCAGCATTCTTATTAACTTCAGGGTAATATTAATAAGTGGTGTTTAGTGAATTGCATTTTCGAGAAAATTAGTAAGCTGAGGTTGTGTGCTGTGGAGATTCCAGGCACTTGTATACAGACTGTTAGATAAAGCGGAAAACATATCTTTCTAGGGAGTGCTTCAGATGGAAATGATGGCCATGACTTGCTCAAGATTAGCGGCTAGGTTGACAACCATTTGTTCGTACTTCTCTTAAGTAAATAAAGATACCCACGAGTTGTTTCATCATATCCATGGGCTGAATATATATATGTGTAGTGGTGTGATTGACAAGCAAGGTCATGCATTTTACTCTTAGAGCATCTCAGTTGCAACGGTTGGTTCTTATAAAGGTGTTTAGAAGCATATCACTGAACATCCATTTAACTATTTAAGCATCGAGCATTCCAATACAAACTGATAACCCATGGAACAATCAGCGATTAACCGAGCGTCTGCGGCAAAAGCTTGGAAGTATTATCTCTCTAATAACGTGCAACGTGAGAAGAAAACGAGCTTTGAAGTAGTGTATCCAACCTTGTTCTATAGTTTAATTTTGCTTTGGAAGTAGTGTCTTATCTTGCTATTGAGTATATGGTAATTGAAAGTTTAAAACTTCCACTTCTTCAGGTCTGCTGTCATGAGAGTATGCAAGCTGCTCAGCATCGTCTCAAGCATTTAGGAATCCACAAGCTTACTCAGCCTGTGGGACTGGCTTCCGCAATGGATCAGCTTCCCGATAAGGCAATTGAGCTTGCTGCTGCAGCACATATTGAGAGGGAATTGCAAATCACTAGCTGGAACCTTACCAGTAATTTTGTTGCTTGTATGAACCAGGTACCTATTTGCCCATTTAATGATAGTTTGTGGAACTAAAACCAGTAAACCACTTTTGGCGCAAAGAATATCTTTGATGTGTTCTAGAGATACCATGGATAACCTTCATCTGTTATGGTTTGCTGAATATATATTGAGAGAGTATGAACAAGTCTACCATGCAACTACAGGAAAAATACTCAGTTTAAGATGGCAATGACACGCGAGTAAGTCACTAGTTACATGTTACATGAGAGTGTATCCAGTACACCCGCAGTTGTGGTGCACCCGGCCTCGGTTGCCCTATCTGAAAGTGTTAAAATTTTCTGGGAAAAAAGGGGGTCACAGATACAAAAATGACAAATCCAGTGCTTACAGTGAAAGTGGGCTGGGCGCAGCCCAGTTTTTGTTTCTCCAGTTGGATTTGAAATCTTGTAACATGGTAGATATGTGGTCTGTCTACATCCATGATTTGTTTTTCAGTTTTTTTTTAAAACTTCTGCATAGGGTTACTGAGAATGGGTTCATCAGGTGCACCACAAGCCTCGGTGCACCATATGTTCTCCTAATTTCACAATGGTACATTGGGATATTCCAGTCCTGTTTGGACTGATGCAGTAGTGGTTTTTTTATTTTGATGATGGGGACTTTCGCGGGTTTACGCCAGCCTGAACCACTTCATAAAACTGAGAACTATACAAAGTACATTTAATACAGTGGGATTAAGAGAAAAGAGGAAGAAGGAACAAAATTACAATCTTGCAGATAGGTGAAACAACGTAGTGTAGTACTGATGATCATTGATCAAAGCCAAACACTGTGCAATGTATTTGGTGTGTGTAAATATGTACTAAATTTGTGTATGTGCCGAGCTAGCCCTTTCACATTGCTTGATTTTGATTCTACCAGTCTTAAGTTCTTTCGGGTGCAAGGGTGTAGTCTGCCACTGGTAGGTTATTCAGTTGTACCTACTGAAGCGGTTATGCTGAGCGGGTACGGTCATACCTAGTGGGTACAGGGTAGAGGGGAAGAGAGATGGAGAGGGCATAGAAAGGCAAATAAGGAGATGGGAGATGAATCAAATGAGAGGACAGAGATTAGTGGAGGGGGCACATACATAATGGTGAGGAGAGACCAATGAAGCGGGTAGGGGAGAGAGAATCTTGAGGACAAAGAAATTAGAGATATGGTGGAGAGACACATGGAGGGATCAGCCTTCTCCCCTGTGAGCTCGAACAGTATCCACTACAGCAACACCATAACAAACTCTATCCTGGCAGAATGGGGTGTTCAGAGAGATACTTTTTTGTATGATCTCCGTGATACTGACCAGTATTATATTTCTTGCCCAGATCAGTGGCAGATCTTGCTGGATGGTGCATGTATATATGTCTTAAATGCACGTTTGTATGTGCCTTCTTTAAAATAAATAAAAATGTAGTACATTATTAGTGTTCCTTGTCTATCGGTGTGTGATTCGGCTCAACTGTTCTAATATAGTTTTTTTTTGCATGTATGCAGGACAGAGAAAATATAGAAAGGCTAGAAATCTCTGGTATTGGTGATCCATCTGGCCGTGGGCTAGGATTTAGCTATGTGCGAGTAAATCCTGTCTCCAATTTACCTCATAAGAAAAAGCCGGCTGCAGCCAAAGGCACCACTGTTACTGGGACGGATGCTGATCTTCGCAGGTTGAGCATGGATGCCGCCCGAGAGGTACCATCTATCAGCACTATACACATTGACATTGCCAGGGGGTTCCAGGCGTTGGCATGACTTAAGATCATGGAACATGAATCAGTAAAAACATAGATGTCTATTGGTAGTCTTTCACATGATTATTTTATTGACTGGTTTGTGAGGAAAGTTACATGTCGATCCCTGCAAAAAACGGAATAATTACCTCCATACAGTAAAAGAAGTATAGTGGCCAAAATTCCATTGGCTATGACAACGAGAAGTGGGATCTACTCTCACATGTGATTGACCATGGTAGATAATCTGAAGTATCTACATATATGGCACACCTTATTTTTCTGTCTTTTTACAGTTTGTTCACTAATGCTTTCCATTGATAACATTGCAAATAGTTGCTTCTCAAATTCGGCGTTCCAGAAGAACAAATTGATAAATTAACAAGGTGGCATCGAATTGCTATGGTGAGGAAGCTTTCAAGTGAGCAAGCAGCGTCAGGAATTATGATTGATGAAATTCCAGTTAGCAAGTTTGCACGTGGACAAAGGATGTCTTTTCTGCAGCTTCAACACCAAGCTAAAGAGAAATGTCAGGAAATTTGGGACAGACAATTTCAGTCACTTTCTGCCATAGACGGTGATGACAATGGCAGTGATACAGAAGCCAACAGCGATTTTGACTCGTTTGCTGGGGATCTTGAAAACTTACTGGATGCTGAAGAATTTGACAATGAAGATGTTGGTAATGCAGATCTGAGTAGTGATAAAGGAAACGATATGGAAGGGCTTAAAATGAGAAAATTCTCTACTCGAGTCCAATTTAACGAGGAAGATGATCAGGCAGAAGCTGCTCTAATAAAAAAATTGCTCGAAGGTCGTTGATTGCTACTTTCATAGTTTTGCTTTCCAAATACCAAGTTTAGTAATTGTTATTGATGGACTATCATGTTGCAGAGAGTGGTAATGACATAAAGGGGAAGAAACAACCTGTGGAAATGACAAATTATGGCACCTCTATGTATAACCAGGGTGCCAATAAAACGAAGCCCAGGCAAAGTGCATTGACCCTAGAGGAGAGCACGCCAGGAGGAGTGAAAGAGGTATCAGAAGTTCATCTGAAGTTCTAAACCTAGTCTTGGTTGTTTCCGATTCATTTTTGTCGCCATACTGAATTTGTATCAAGAATCTATGGTTCATGTTTTGAACTTCTAGACTTGTTTTAATAGCAGTATCATTTAATATAGCGGTGATCATATCTTCCTTTCTTTATTCTTATGTGGCTTGCCTTTCTTTATAGGAAAAGAGGCAGGGAGCAAAGGGGGACCAACAAACTTTGTGTCTTGTCTGTGGAGCTTGTGGAAAGGTAAGGCATGGTACATTGAATTACTCGCATGTTCTGAATTTCCCCCCTGACTTTGTGTCACGTTGTTATTGCATAGCTTGGGCACATGCGGACCAACAAACTTTGCCCCAAGTATGGGCAGGATCCAGAAACCTCAGGATTGGATGTGATTTCCTACAGATCTAATCCTCTTGATGAAGCAAGTCATGTTCAAACAACGAAGCCACCGGGCAGGAGGTTGGTAGCCAAGGTTTCTTCTGAAGTTCCTGAAACTGAAGGGCCCGATTGCATCGAAAAGATCAAACCAGTAAAATTCAGATGTGGTGCACCTGAGAAGTCCTTGGAGAGGAATATGTCAGTGGCAGGTTCTTTGGTTTCTGATAAACTCACAATGGATGCTAATGATTTGAGATCTACTGGAAATGTGAGCAAAATTAAAATATGCAGTAAGACCAAGTCTGAAGACTATCCTCCTGACACTCCTAAGCCATCTATCGTGATACGGCTTCGTGCTAAGGCAGAGAAGGATGTACCTCGTAAGAAGGTCATTTTCAAGCAGCCTGAAGGGCATGTAGGCCAGCTAACAGCTATTGAAAATAGGAGTGGTCAGGAACCCAGAAAGCTAAGGAAAATCGCCGAATTGCCAAGTTTTAAAGAGAACAGCAGAGAGAATGATGGTTGGTATGCTGGAGAGCCTAGCCAAATGAATTCCTCACAGGATAGGTTGGGTCTGGATGGTATCAGGAAAAGCAAAATAGTAGGAAGTGATGAATCCTGGAGTGCTTTTAAAGAGCAGCGAGTGAGACAGGAACAGAGGCTAATTCAAGCTAGGATGCAAGAAGTAAGCAGGGAGGAAGAGCTCCAGAAGTCAAAGAGGAAAAACAAGAAAAAGAAAAGACACGAATTTCGAGATGATGACGTTCTTGATCACAGGCCGTACAGAAATGACAGAAGGGTACCTGAAAGAGATCGAGCAACAAAGAGACGTACCCCAGCTGATATGACAGAATATGCTCCATCGGCCAAGCGGCGCAGAGGAGGAGAGGTACTTGTTCTGATGTTTTCACCCATGTTTGGTGGAATTGTACATTGTTTAATAATGTTTGTCTAGAAGCGCTTTTGCTGATTCCGTCTTCTCAAGGGGTTACATGATGCATCCTGATGCAGGAATTAATAATGTTTGTCTACAACCACGTTCGAACTGAACTTTTTTTCTTTTCTTTTTTTACATCTGATGCAGGTTGAGCTCTCCAACATATTGGAGAAGATAGTTGACCACTTGCGGAACCAAACTTCGATATCATTGCTGTTCCTTAAACCAGTGACGAAGAAAGTCGCTCCCGATTACCATGACATAATCCAGCGCCCAATGGATCTGGGTACTATCCGGGACAAGGCGAGGAAGATGGAGTACAGAAACAGGGAGGAACTCAGGCGTGACGTTGCACAGATAGCAACGAACGCGCACATTTACAATGACACGCGCAATCCTCACATCCCTCCGCTGGCCGACCAGCTCCTGAAGTCGTGCAATTGCCTTCTTGAGGAAAGCGCGGATGCGCTCGACGACGCCGAAAGTGCGATCGAGGGGCTAGCGCAGTAACAAAATACCTAACGTAGACCGCTGACCCGTAGCGAGGGAAGGGTTAGCGCACTTGTACATTCCTTTTAGCTTCATCCCAGTTATTCTGCCCGTTTCATGCTATTAGGCGCGTCGAGAGTCCCAAAAATACATGAAAAAGAAAGGAGGTAGATCCTTTTGGGGAGAGTGTAGACAAGCTTTAGGTTAGCCGTCGAGGCCCTGCTGTAGCCGTTCGGCCTCTTGCTGTAAATATGTAGTGGTATAACCTTGTCAATATTCAGATGTTGTAACTGTACATCGTATGTGAATGATTTTGTACGAGTCATATATATGGATATAGATGCAGAAATGGTCAAGCAAAGCACGTGCCTGGGTTTGCACCTGGTCTGGTCTAATCACTGATGTTTGAGACGTTTGAATCAGCAATGGTTGGTTGGTGAAGGTGCGTGATGACAGGTTATACTGTGCAGAATGTCCAAAGTCAAAGCGTGTGGATTGGGTTATATCAGGTAGTACAAGTTGCTTACCTGCCTCTATACTTTTAACATTGCTTGAGTTGCTGAATGAGATGTGTATGCTTTGAATGGAGACTTGTGACCAGGCCTGGTGATGTAACGGAGAAGTAACCATCTTTTCTAAAATGGTTTACTACCTAGTACCTTTTCTCTCACTTGATGGCATAAAATGTGATTATGCCCATGATGTTGGCCTACTCCCCCCTTCCTTATTTACTCTGCATATTAGTTTTATTTGAAGTCACACTTTGTAAACTTCATTGCTTTTTTTAACATCTACAATACCAACCCGATAACATTAGATTCATCATTTAGTATATGTTTACATCATATACATTTGTTATTGTAAATGTTTATATTATTTTTATAATAATAAAATAATGGTAATATGGAGAGTAAATAAAGGAGTGATATTCCGTGAACTATATACAACAAATGTGCACATCCCTTGGTCGCTTCTTGAGAAGTAGTGGCTGGTTTGATTGTACTTCCCCCGTCTCATAATATAAGAAGTTTTTGCAAGCCATTTTATAGCTTGTAAAAGCATCTTATATTACAGGAGGGAGGGAGTAATAACTTGGATGTTGGAAGCAAACCTAAGGAAAATGCAGCCTTGGAACGAGTGAATGGTGTTTGGATCGCGCCATGTGGACATGGAATGGCTCGGACAAGTACCGGGACTCTTTCACACTTTGTCCGGCTGTTGTGGCCAAATTGTACTTGATCTTGTGTGTCATCCCTAGATGCCACCAATCTTTCGGATCATGTAATTTTTCATAGAAACAAAGCCACGTATCTTACTATTTTCTTTTGGCGGAAACTACGTATCTTACTATGATGCATGCATATACATGAGATATATATTACCCCCGCTGTTGTTCTTAAAAAAAAACGGTTACTACACATACGTAGGAGATTATCCTATTGTTTATGACTACCCCCATTCGTAATTACATGACTTACTCAAAAATTCATAAAATACTTCTAAAATTCCGACTAATAATATGCATGGAAATAAATATATTTGTAAACTGAAAATGGTATAATGAAATTTATCAATAATAAAAGTACTTTTAAAATTCACTATAATATAGATATGAAAGGAGAAACAAAGATACATGTTGAGACCATGTCAATGTCTAAAACATCGTCTATTCACCAACACATGGGTGCATTATTATTAACCAGCTGGTAAACATATCTTTATTAACTAACTACTCCTTTGGTTTACAAATGCGCGACGTCTTTTCGACATTCTTTTCAGTCAACCTTTTGAAACTCTCTCGTGTGATTTGTTTTAGAATTTTGATCCCTAACATCGCCTTAATAACGAGATTGAAAACCTGGAAACTAAACATATGTTGTATATACACACTTTCAGGTCTTTTTCAGACCTCGGTGAGATTTATTTTTGGGAGTACCTAGAACTCATCTAGATGAGATATAATTTGGTCTCATTCACCTAGAAAACAAGAACAGATACAACCCACGTCAGCACACACGCATCTTATAGCATCACATCCAATGGCTATAAAATATATCTCATCTAGATGAGACCAAATTATATCTCATCTAGATGAGTTCTAGCAAAACTGTTTATTTTTTGTTATGTCATGTCTGGAACATCACCAATGTTTTTTTTATCAGTACGTATATAATAAAACCTCCCAGTGTTTCTTAGTACGAGTAATAAAACAGCTTAGTCGTCGTCTATTGTAGCCTACTTTAGACCGGAGGAAGCACACAAACGAGCCGAAAACGTGTTGCGTTTGGCAGTGACGAACAAGCGAAACGGTCTACATGACGTACCGACCCGGCTCGGGCTGCCATGCATGCATGCGTCCAAATCACCAGTGTTATGCTCTGGGATTAGTACAAGGCTACAAGCTAATTGAACCACCACGACCACTTCCAAGCTCCGATCGATCACTTGCTCAGTCTTCAGACAGCTACCCTTATCTTTCTTTCTCACTGCCGTTTATGTATGCAGTAGATATACAGAGAATTGATCTCGGTGCCAAGCCAGTGAAAGAAACCGTACTCTTGTCTTGACCATCGTCCGGTCAGCCAGCCATGGGGTCGTCTCGCCGGCGCGCGCTCCTCCTGCTCCTCGCCGTCCTCCTCGCGTCCTCCTTCTGCGCCGGCTCGGCGGCGCCGCTGGCGGCCCAGCGGACGCGCCGGAAGGACCCCCTCGACGGGCTCCGGCCCTACGCCGGCGGCTGGAACATCAGCGACAGGCACTACATCGCCGTAAGCGCTAGCTAGCTCCACCTACTTTCTTGCACTTTTACCTGTGTTGTTGTGCTCACGTATGCCGCCGTCGATGCATGCTGCTTGCAGTCGGTGGCCTTCAGCGCGGCGCCGGTGTTCGCGGCCGCGGCGGTCTGGCTCGTCGGCTTCGCCCTGGCGGCGCTCGTGGCCTGCTGCTGCCGGTGCTGCCGCGGCAGCCCCACCAGGGACGACGACTACTCCTACTCGCGCAAGACCTTCGCCGCCTCCCTCCTCCTCCTCCTCGCCTTCACCGCCACCGTCATGTAAGCAACCTCAAGATCTCCATTCCTTCACCATATGTGGAGACCGAGTCCATGTATGAACCAAGCTGACCAGAGCTTGTGTGTCTGTAAACGCAGCGTCGGGTGCGCGGTGCTGTATGACGGGCAGGCCAAGCTGGACGGCAGCACGTCGGCGACGCTGCGCTACGTGGTGCGCCAGTCGGACGGCGCGGCGGCCAGCCTCCGGGGGTTCGCCGGGTTCATCGAGACGGCCAAGGCGTCCGGCGGCGCCGCCATGCCGCGCGACCTCGGGGCCAAGGTCGACCAGGTCGCCAACAGGGTGGGCGCCGCGGCCGACGAGCTCGCCGCGCGCACCGCCAGCAACGCGCGCAAGATCCGGAGCATGCTCGACACCACGTACGTGTGTATAATATATGCATCGATCGATCGATCAAGCCATGAACTGATTAACTGATGATGATGATGATCGTGTTAATTTGATGGTGTTTTTGGTGTGTGATTGCAGAAGGAAGATCCTGATCGGCGTCGCAGCCGTGATGCTGGTGCTGGCGTTCCTGGGCCTCGGTGAGATTTTTATTTAGGACAAAGACATATGGTGAATTGTATCTTTTTATAAAGTTGCTTGAGATTTTGTTCAAAATCATGCTTTACTTTCTGCTGGATATATATAAAACTATCCATTTCTTGACTTTGCAATTCTAGGTGACTCAGTCAACTACAAATTAGCAATTCCCACATTTTTTTTTGCAAAACCAATGCAACTTTGTACTTTCTCTAAAAAAGTATGGATAATTACTATAACATTTTTTTCGTCGTCAACTTGTTGCAGTGTTCTCGTTGGCTGGGCTGAACTCTGTTGTTCGCTTGTAAGTTGCACAACATCCCCTTCCCTTCAGATTATTACATGCATATATTATTCTTCCTAGATTTCCACTGTGACCTTTACAATACATTTATTTGTATGCTAATACAAAATATAATTGTTGTGTGACTTTGCAGCCTAGTGTTTCTGGGATGGATCCTTGTTACCGCCACATTTATATTGGGTGGTGTTTTCCTTCTCTTGCACAAGTAAGCTTCCTTCATGGCGACACAAAATTAACAACAATATATTTTCCCTCGGTGAAGAAAATGTCATAATGGGTGTAGGAAAACAGAAGCTTCACCACCCAATCTCTATACAAACTTTTTTTTTAGCGGTACCTTGATACGTACTAATATTACAAAACGAATTACCTATATTTTTATGCAACCGGCACTTTGGTCAGGATGCACAGTTTATGCAATCACTTTTTTTAGGTGATGACATCATACCTTAGAGCAAATGTTCTGTTATGTGATCCAGTACTTAATAAGTTTTAAATATATGATTGAGTCAAACTTCTCAAACTTTGAATCATATATAAAAGAGTTTTGTTTTAGCACACCCCCTTAAAAGTTTGTATCACTCTTAAAGTTACTTAAAAAGCTCCGCCATATTAGATCAAACGTATTAAATGGGTTGATTTGATGCAAAAGAAGGCACATCGAGATGTGCCCTAGACAGACTCAAAGACTACATTACCATTTATGATTGAAGGAGTAACTAGAAATCTTCACCTTTAATCTGCATACTTGTGCATCAAAGCAAAGTTCTTCGTATAATACTACTTAGATCAAGGAACTTATTTATATGTAACTTGTATCTTAACCACCATATTTATATCGAAAGACATGAAAAAAAATTGCGCCTCATATCCAAGACGAGAGAACTAGTAAAGTCATATCCAAAAGTGTCAATTATAATGAAAGGAGAATATGTGTGCTATATTGTTTTGAACCCTATGTATATATTTCTGTCTGAATTCTGCAATCCGGAGCTCAGCAGAGTAACTGACGGAGGAACCTCTGCTCGTGTGCCTTTCAGCGCGGTGGGCGACACCTGCGTGGCCATGGAGGAATGGGTGCTCCGCCCGCCGGGCAGCAGAAACAGCACCGCCCTGGACGACATCCTCCCGTGCGCCGACGCGGCGGCGACCTCGGAGGCGCTGCGCCGGAGCAAGGAGGTGAACCACCAGCTGGTCACCACGCTCAACGACGTGCTCGCCAACGTCTCCAACGCCAACACCTTCCCGCCGGGCGCCGGGCCGCCTCTCAACTACAACCAGTCCGGCCCGCCGGTGCCGCTCCTCTGCAGCCCCTACCGCGCCGACCTGTCCGACCGCCCCTGCGCCGCCGGCGAGGTGCCGGCCGCCTTCGCGCCGCAGGCGTGGCGGGGCCACGTGTGCCAGGCGGCGGGCGCGCCGGGGCAGGAGACGTGCGCGACGCCCGGGCGGCTCACGCCGTCGATGTACGCCCAGGCGCTGGCGGTGGCGAACGCCAGCGCGGGGCTGGTCGGGTACGGGCCGGTGCTCGCGGGGCTGGCGGACTGCACGTTCGTGCGGCGGACGTTCGAGGCGGTGGTGGCCGACGGCTGCCCCGGCCTGCGGCGGCACAGCGGCAGGGTGTACCAGGCGCTGCTGGCCGTGGCGGTGGCGGTGGCGGCGGCCGTGGCGGCGTGGGTGGTGCACACCAGGGAGCGGCGGCGGCGGCGCGAGGCCGTGCGGTTCCGGGTGTCGCCCTACCGGCTCCCCATCGAGGACAAGTCGCTGCTCAAGAGCCCCCGGCGGCCGTACCGGCGCGCCGAGAGCGGCGGGCTCATCGGCAAAGGTGGCTGGTGATCCGATCCGACGGTGCATCGTGACGACAGATAGGCGGCCACGTAGTTAAAAGCAAAGCGTAGAGCTGGACGCTGGCTGCTCTGGAACACGTACGGGAGTTTCACTGCAGACAACGGCCCAATTTCAGTTCAGTTCGGACACAACACAACTCGGGTCTCTGCGACAGCGAAACCACAATTTTCGAGGACTAGTCAGACTGCATCGAGAGCAAAAACACAAATTATGTGAACCAAACCGGGCGTAGATTTATACATTTGGATTTGTGTATATATAATTAGGTGTTACTAGTACTACCGAGCGAGTTCTACCCTCAAAATAAAAAGAGAGTTCTCTTTGTATGGCTTGAAATAACGAGAGTGGGTTTTTGGAACATGAGCGCATTGGAGGACGCTATTTTAAATAGTTTAAGAATCACATTTAAAATTTCAAAAAATCCTGAAAATAATTCTACATGATTATATGGATGGATATTACACATGTGTAAAGGTTTTTTTTGTTTGGCGAGAAAACTTTCAATGTATTCATCTTCAATCATGGCAGTACAACAAACACTAGAAATACTCCCTCCAGATCCGTAAACCACCTAGCGACGACTACAAGCATTGATGCGAGACGAAGGCGCCGCCGTCATCACCCCTCCCTCGCCGGAGTCGGACACAACTTGTTGTAGTAGGCAGTCGGAAAGTCGTCGTGCTAAGGCCCCATACGACTAGCGCACCAGAACAACAACCGCCGCCTATAAAGAATAACGTAGATTGAAAGAATCCAACATGAAGACACACGAATATAGACGAACAACTACCCGATCCGAGCAAATCCATCGATGATAGATTCACTGGAGACACACCTCCACACGCCCACCAACGATTCTAGACGCACTATTGGAGCGCGGGCTAGGCGGGGAGACCTTTATTCCATCTTCAAGGAGCCACCGCCGTTTCGACTTCCTGAGTAGGACACAAACCCTAACAAATCTCAAAGGAACGACTAACAACGAAGCCCTCCTGCCGGCCCTTGCCAGGATCCACCGCTCCCCCATGGCCCTAGGGCCATCAGAGATGAGGTGGACTTGTGGCGGAGCCGACGAGAGGCACAAACCCTAGTTTTTTTTAAGGAGGAGGCGGCGGCTGCGTGAGTCAATCTATGTGTTAATTCACACATGTGTAAAGTTTAGTGATGAAATAAGTAAACATGTAAGCTATGCAAAAATGACAAAATGACTATATCAAAATAGTGATTAATACATGCACTGCTCATCTTTCAAAAATCACGATTTTGTCATTTGTTTTTTGAATTCAAAGTATCATTTTGACACTATTCAAAATATAGGGCTCCAATGCACCCGTCCACCAAAATGACTTGTTTTTTAAATAACCCCCTCGATATCACGAATGTGGTTTCGAAATCTGACATGGGATTCATAAGCACTACACTTTTACAGTCGTTTTCATGTAAATTGAATTAAATAAATATAAATGTAGATTTATACATTTGGATCTGTGTATATATAGTTAAGTGATTTTGCAAGTAAGTGTTTCAACCGGGGCAT
>NC_057814.1:613294981-613339183 GCF_018294505.1 Triticum aestivum
CCCCAAGGAAAGTCCTGTTAGTGAGTGGTAAAACAATAGGGCCTTTGACGAGTAAAGGAGAAATGCAAGATTTGGATCCGCTGGCAAAACAGGGGAGTGAGTGAAGAGAGAAGCCATGCCTCTTTCGATGTGAGGCAAGCGATGAACGAGTAGATGCTGCCCTTAGACCAATTTTCTCTTTAATCTCAGATGCAGGAGTTGTCAGTTGCAGCCATTCTCGCTGTGTCAAGCTTCCTCTGTATCACGTTGAATGCCGCTTTGATATTTGACAAGGTATTCATATGTGCATTTTGAGTGTCATTTCCATGTATTTTTTGTTTTCTATCAATTTATATTTGGTAGTTTATTTTTTATGTCATCCTATTATTTATTTATTTGGTGTTGTAGATGTTGATAGAGTTTTCAATTTTGACAATTTAATACTGATATGTTCATAGGAAAATGTAATTTTTTTTACAATCAAACTCCCCTCATTTATTCATTTGTGGTCAGAGTAACATCCTTTACAATCAGGGGAGAGGAGGATCATCCATCCACAACACACACTAGGAGAAAACTTAGCTAATTTGTGAGAGAAGAGTTAGCTTCTCTAGGGAAGTACTCAAATATTACATGGGGAAAATCACAGCTCATATGCTAGCAATTATCGAAAATTGTTGCTGCTACGTCCGCAAAGCTCCCAACACCACTAGGAAGACCGAGAAGAGCTGGAGCTAGCTTTGTTGGATCAGTCGAAAGGAGATCCGCCGTTGAAAAGACGTAGAGAAAAATTCACCAGCTGCTTTGCGGCCACTCTACACCTTGAAGAGCTAGGAGAATCACAGCCACCGTCGAAGGGCTTCCCACTGCCTAGGCACGTCATGACAGAGAGTCATAGACCGTGCCGAAGGGCAATGATCCGCCAAGACAGCCCTGCACCTCCTCTAGGCCACACCATGGCCACCATCACAAATAGAGGGATCCAAAGCACTATGCAAGACAATAAAACCCCAAGCCCTGTCAAAGGGCACCAAACCCGGAGAGCTCACCGCCGCCACGAGCCCCCAAGAGATAGGTCAACCCTTAGAGCCAGGATGAGCAAGGCATGGTTCACCACCACAGATCATTTCCACTGCCACCACCAAACAACCCGACCACCCAACAACTGTTTCAACCCAGACATCAGACAACCAACTGCGGATCCATGACTAGAAAACAGCGCCCCCAAGGGGGAAAACGCCATCGAAGCTGCCATCGTCGTCTGATCCACAGAACAATATTAGGCTTTTGCCTGGAGCACATGAAAGAATGAGTACAAAAGCTCCCCAATGACGTCTTCATGAAGGGAAGCGGTGCCTCTTTGGGCGCCGCCATCATTAATTGTTGCCGACAAGGTCGACAATAGGCTTTCACCTGGAGCATCTCATCCAGGTCTTCTCCGCGTAGTCAGCCGTCGAGTCCGGCAACGCAAGCTCCCTGCCCTGCTGCCAGTCCACAACGAGCATCCCCGCTAGATCCAGAAGGAGGCGTCCGAAGCCACAATCGCTCACCTCAAGCACCGGCCCATACCGGAGTCAGGTTGGACCTTGCTGCCGCCCGCACACAATCCCTCTCCGCCAACCACTACACTCCACCACCACCACAGCAGTCCATCTTCGACGACACCACCGCCGACCCCCAGCCGCAACCCCGATGACTAACGGTCGTGCGAGCCGTTGCCCCAGTGGCCATATCTGGAGCAGAGGATCCGCCCAGACCAAGCAAGGCAGCATGCCTAGGCCACCGCGCTGCCCAGCACCTCCGCGTCGCTCTGCCGTCCCCCGGTCGCAGCCATGGGACCGCCGGCCGAGGTAGCCGCCGCCTCCAAGGAGTCATATCTGGCACAGGAGCTCCCATGGACAGCAACGGAGGATTCCACGCACGACTAGCCACCCGCGCCGCTGCACTGTGCCACCGCAGGTCACGCGCGAGTCCACGCCACCAAGTCGCGCCCGCGCCACCACACCCAGACGAGAGGAGGAAGAAGCCGTCCCCGCCGCCGCCGGCGCTGCACGGGCTTTTCCCAGCGACGCCCTCATGCGGCGGCAGGAGGAGAAGGAGGATGAGCGGTGGAGTAGTCGTCGGCGGCTAGGGTTTCTCTCGGGCCGTCCACGCGGCGGTGACACGGGAGTGGGGACAGGGGGGGGGGGAGGGTTCGAGTCTCAAATAATTGAACAATTAGCACTCGCTCCTTTTTTTTGCGGGTGAAATAATGTATTACTCAATCATAAGGTCCATACAATCAATCACTGCAAACTCCAATGCCTCTGAAGGCCCTGAACCTATCCAAGTCATGGTTCTGCCTTCTAGACGAGCAAACTTAGCTAGACTATCACTAACCTTATTTTGACTACGATTGATATGAGTAATACAAAGAATCACGAAGAGACATAAGGTAACGGATCTCCTTAATGAGCGACGTGTAAACAGACCTGTCCACCTCCTGAGCCTGTATCAGCTTCACTGCAACAATGGAATCCATCTCGATCATGATAGGTAGGACACTCCTCTGGATAGCAAATGACAAACCCTCCATACAAATTAGCAAATAACTGAACAATTAGCACTCGCTCCTTAACGTGTCCTCATCAAATGGCGCATCAAAGTTTAGTTTAACATATCTGTTGGTTGGAGGGGTCCATCCTCCTCGTTTCAAAGCTGTTTTAGGAGAGTAAGCAGCCGGATATTACCAACGGTGAGCAGGCACCTTGGTGTCCGTTTTTAAAATACAATTTCTACAACGTAAAAAGAGTTGATTTTTTTTTGTAAACACACAAACATGTATATTACGTATGTGCAAAATTTCATAACATTTTACTTTCACACAATGCGTAAAAAAAGAGAAATGTGTATTTTCAAACGGGCCGCTTTTTGTCTGTTTTTGGGCTGAAATTTTGTTTTTTTATACAGCTTACAAATTACATTTTTTCAAGACAAATTTTCATGGATGCGTAGTTAACTTATAAAGTTTGCACAGTATATATTTGAAACTTTTAAACATGAGCACCATAAGTTCGCACCCAGTAAGCAGCAGCATAGTTTGCTACCAGAGCGCCAATTTTTTTTGAACACCACCTCATATATTAATTAACCAAAGAACGTGTTACAATCGTTCATTACAAAGTTCATCATACAGGGCGGTACATCATTAACAAGAATCCCATCCACTCTATTATCAAAACTAAACTTAGCTATTAGATGGGCCACCTCATTAGCCGAACGCCTAATCTTTGACACTATGAAGCTATCCATTAGCTTAGTAATACTCCATGCTTCCTTCTTCAGATTGTGCAGAGCTGATCTATCATCAAATTCGTTTGGAAAAATCGCCGCAACAAAAGTGCAGTCAGTCTCTAAAATTACATAAGAATGATGTGTCATACCTATATAGAGACCAGCAACGCAAGCTCGGAGTTCCGCTTCCTCCATGCTACTTGAAGGAAATATGCCCTAGAGGCAATAATAAAGTTGTTATTTATTTTCCTTATATCATGATAAATGTTTATTATTCATACTAGAATTGTATTAACCGGAAACTTAGTACATGTGTGAATACATAGACAAACAGAGTGTCCCTAGTATGCCTCTACTTGACTAGTTCGTTAATCAAAGATGGTTAAGTTTCCTAGCCATGGACATGTGTTGTCATTTGATGAATGGGATCGACAAGACCCATCCGTTAGCTTAGCACTATGATCGTTTAGTTTATTGCTATTGCTTTCTTCATGACTTATACATGTTCCTATGACTATGAGATTATGCAACTCCCTAATACCAGAGGAACACTTAGTGTGCTATCAAACATCACAACGTAACTGGGTGATTATAAAAATGCTCTACAGGTGTCTCCGATGGTGTTTGTTGAGTTGGAATAGATCGAGATTAGGATTTGTCACTCCGTGTTTCGAAGAGGTATCTCTGGGCCCTCTCGGTAATGCACATCACTATAAGCCTTGCAAGCAATGTGACTAATGAGTTAGTTACGGGATGATGCATTACGGAACGAGTAAAGAGACTTGCCGGTAACGAGATTGAACTAGGTATGAGGATACCGACGATCGAATCTCGGGCAAGTAACATACCGATGACAAAGGGAACAACGTATGTTGTTATGCGGTTTGACCGATAAAGATCTTCGTAGAATATGTAGGAGCCAATATGAGCATCCAGGTTCCGCTATTGGTTACTGACCGGAGATGTGTTTCGGTCATGTCTACATAGTTCTCGAACCCGTAGGGTCCGCACGCTTAATGTTCGATGAAGATTTGTATTATGAGTTATGTGATTTGATGACCGAAGATTGTTCGGAGTCCTGGATGAGATCACAGACATGACGAGGAGTCTCGAAATGGTCGAGACATAAAGATTGATATACTGGACGATGTTATTCGGACACCGGATGAGTTCCGAGAGGTACCGGATAATTATCGGAGTGCCGGAGGGTTATCGGAACCCCCCGGGGGGAACTAATGGGCCTTGATGGGCCTTAGTGGGGAGAGAGGAAGGGCCACAAGGGGCTGGCCGCGCAACCCTTGGGTCCGAATTGGACTAGGGGAAGGGGGCGGCGCCCCCTTTCGTTCCCTTCCTTCTTCCCCCTTTCCTCCAGGTGGAATCCTACTAGGACTTGGAGTCCTAGTAGGACTCCCTCCTCCTGGCGCGCCCTACAGGGCCGGCCGGCCAGCCTCCCCCTCCCCTCCTTTATATACGGGGGCAGGGGGGCACCCTAGAACACACAAGTTTCTCTTAGCCGTGTGCGGTGCCCCCCTCCACAATTACACACCTCGATCATATCGTCGTAGTGCTTAGGCAAAGCCCTACGCCGGTAACTTCATCATCACCGTCGCCACGCCGTCATGCTGAAGGAACTCTGCCTCGGCCTCAACTGGATCAAGAGTACGAGGGACGTCATCGAGTTGAATGTGTGCTGAACGCGGAGAAGCCGTACGTTCGGTGCTTGGATCGGTTGGACCGCGAAGACGGTCGACTACATCAACCGTGTTACTAAACGCTTCCGCTTTCGGTCTACGAGGGTACGTGGACACACTCTCCCCACTTGTTGCTATGCTTCTCCTAGATAGATCTTGCGTGATCGTAGGATTTTTTTTGAAATACTACGTTCCCCAACAGTGGCATCCGAGCCAGGTCTATGCGTAGATGTTATACGCACGAGTAGAACACAAAGAGTTGTGGGCGATAATAGTCATACTGCTTACCAGCAACGTCTTACTTTGATTCGGCGGTATTGTTGGATGAAGCGGCCCAGACCGACATTACATGACCGCGTTCATGAGATTGGTTCTACCGATGTGCTTCGCACACAGGTGGCTAGTGGGTGTCCGTTTCTCCAACTTTAGTTGAATCGAGTTTGACTACGCTCGATCCTTGTTGAAGGTTAAAACAACACACTTGACGAAAAATCGTTGTGGTTTTGATGCGTAGGTAAGAACGGTTCTTGCTAGAAGCTCGTAACAGCCATGTAAAACTTGCAACAACAAAGTAGAGGACGTCTAACTTGTTTTTGCAGGGCTTGCTGTGATGTGATATGGTCAAGACGTGATTATATATATATTGTTGTATGATATGATAATGTTTTGTAAAAGTTATCGGCAACTGGCAGGAGCCTTATGGTTGTCGCTTTATTGTATGAAATGCAATTGCCATGTAATTGCTTTACTTTATCACTAAGCGGTAGCGATAGTCGTAGAAGCAATAGTTGGCGAGACGACAACGATGCTACGATGGAGATCAAGGTGTCAAGCCGGTGATGATGGTGATCATGACGGTGCTTTGGAGATGGAGATCAAAGGCACAAGATGATGATGGCCATATCATATCACTTATTTTGATTGCATGTGATGTTTATCCTTTATGCATCTTATTTTGCTTAGTTCGGCGATAGCATTATAAGATGATCTCTCACTAAATTTCAAGGTATAAGTGTTCTCCCTGAGTATGCACCGTTGCTATAGTTTGTCGTGCCGAGACACCACATGATGATCGGGTATGATAAGCTCTACATTCACATACAACGGGTGCAAGCCAGTTTTGCACACGCATAATACTCGGGTTAAACTTGACGAGCCTAGCATATGCAGATATGGCCTCGGAACACTAAGACCGAAAGGTCGAGCGTGAATCATATAGTAGATATGATCAACATAGTGATGTTCACCATTGAAAGCTACTCCATCTCACGTGATGATCGGACATGGTTTAGTTGATATGGATCACGTGATCATTTAGATGACTAGAGGGATGTCTATCTAAGTGGGAGTTCTTAAGTAATAGGATTAATTGAACTTTAATTTATCATGAACTTAGTACCTGATAGTATTTTGCATGTCTATGTTGTTGTAGATCAATGGCCCGTGTTACCGTTCCTTTGAATTTTAATGCGTTCCTAGAGAAAGCTAAGTTGAAAGATGATGGTAGCAACTACACGGACTGGGTCCGTAACTTGAGGATTATCCTCATTGCTGCACAGAAGAATTACGTCCTGGAAGCACCGCTAGGTGCAAGACCCGCTGCAGGAGCAACACCGGACGTTATGAACGTCTGGCAGAGCAAAGCTGATGACTACTCGATAGTTCAGTGTGCCATGCTTTACGGCTTAGAATCGTGACTTCAATGACATTTTGAATTTCATGGAGCATATGAGATGTTCCAGGAGTTGAAGTTAATATTTCAAGCAAATGCCCGGATTGAGAGATATGAAGTCTCCAATAAGTTCTACACCTGCAAAATGGAGGGGAATAGTTCTGTCAGTGACATATACTCAGAATGTCTGGGTACTACAACCACTTGACTCAACTGGGAGTTAATCTTCCTGATGATAGTGTCATTGACGGAGTTCTTCAATCACTGCCACCAAGCTACAAAAGCTTCGTGATGAACTATAATATGCAAGGGATGTATAAGACAATGCCCGAGCTCTTCGCAATGCTAAAGGCTGCGGAGGTAGAAATCAAGAAGGAGCATCAAGTGTTGATGGTTAACAATACCACTAGTTTCAAGAAAAAGGGCAAAGGGAAGAAGGGGAACTTCAAGAAGAACGGCAAGCAAGTTGCTGCTCAAGTGAAGAAACCCAAGTCTGGACCTAAGCCTGAGACTGAGTGCTTCTACTGCAAAGGGACTGGTCACTGGAAGCGGAACTGCCCCAAGTATTTTGCGGATAAGAAGGATGGCAAAGTGAAAGGTATATTTGATATACATGTTATTGATGTGTACCTTACTAATGCTCATAGTAGCACTTGGGTATTTGATACTGGTTCTGTTGCTCATATTTGCAACTCGAAACAGGGGCTACGGATTAAGCGAAGATTGGCTAAGGACGAGGTGACGATGCACGTGGGAAATGGTTCCAAAGTCGATGTGATCGCCTTCGGCATGCTACCTCTACATCTATCGTTGGGATTAGTTTTAGACCTTAATAATTGTTATTTGGTGCCAGCGTTAAGCATAAACATTATATCTGGATCTTGTTTGATGCGAGACAGTTATTCATTTAAATCAGAGAATAATGGTTGTTCTATTTATATGAGTAATATCTTTTATGGTCATGCACCCTTGATGAGTGGTCTATTTTTGTTGAATCTCGATAGTAGTGACACACATATTCATAATATTGAAGCCAAAATATGCAAGGTTAATAATGATAGTGCAACTTATTTGTGTCACTGCCATTTAGGTCATATTGGTGTAAAGCGCATGAAGAAACTCCATGCTGATGGGCTTTTGGAATCACTTGATGCTTGCGAACCATGCCTCATGGGCAAGATGACTAAGACCCCGTTCTCTAGAACAATGGAGCGAGCAACAGACTTGTTGGAAATAATACATACTGATGTATGCGGTCCAATGAGTGTTGAAGCTCGCGGCGGGTATCGTTATTTTCTGACCTTCACAGATGATTTGAGCAGATATGGGTATATCTACTTGATGAAACATAAGTCTGAAACATTTGAAAGTTCAAAGAATTTCAGAGTGAAGTGGAAAATTGTAACAAGAAAATAAAGTTTCTACGATCTGATCGTGGAGGTGAATATTTGAGTTACGAGTTTGGTCTTCATTTGAAACAATGCGGAATAGTTTTGCAACTCACGCCACCCGGAACACCACAGCGTAATGGTGTGCCCGAACGTCGTAACCGCACTTTATTAGATATGGTGCGATCTATGATGTCTCTTACTGATTACCGCTATCGTTCTAGGGTTATGCTTTAGAGACGGCTGTATTCACGTTAAATAGGGCACCATCTAAATCCGTTGAGACGACACCGTATGAACTTTGGTTTGGCAAGAAACCTAAGTTGTCATTTCTTAAAGTTTGGGGCTGCGATGCTTATGTGAAAAAGCTTCAACCTGATAAGCTCAAACCCAAATCAGAGAAATGTGTCTTCATAGGATACCCAAAGGAGACTGTTGGGTACACCTTCTATCACAGATCCGAAGGCAAGATATTCGTTGCTAAGAATGGATCCTTTCTAGAGAAGGAGTTTCTCTCGAAAGAAGTGAGTGGGAGGAAAGTAGAACTTGATGAGGTAATTGTACCTGCTCCCGAATTGGAAAGTAGTTCATCATAGAAATCAGTTCCAGTGATTCCTACACCAATTAGTGAGGAAGCTAATGATGATGATCATGAAACTTCAGATCAAGTTACTACTGAACCTCGTAGGTCAACCAGAATAAGATCCGCACCAGAGTGGTACAGTAATCCTGTTCTGGAGGTCATGTTACTCGACCATGACGAACCTACGAACTATGAGGAAGCGATGATGAGCCCAGATTCCGCGAAATGGCTGGAGGCCATGAAATCTGAGATGGGATCCATGTATGAGAACAAAGTGTGGACTTTTGGTTGAATTGCCCGATGATCGGCAAGCAATAGAGAATAAATGGATCTTCAAGAAGAAGACTGACGCTGACGGTAATGTTACTGTCTACAAAGCTCGACTTGTTGCGAAAGGTTTTTGACAAGTTCAAGGAGTTGACTACGATGAGACCTTCTCACCCGTAGCGATGCTTAAGTCTGTCCGAATCATGTTAGCAATTGCTGCATTTTATGATTATGAAATATGGCAAATGGATGTCAAAATTGCATTCCGTAATGGATATCTTAAAGAAGAGTTGTATATGATGCAACCAGAAGGTTTTGTCGATCCTAAAGGTGCTAACAAAGTGTGCAAGCTCCAGTGATCCATTTATGGACTGGTGCAAGCCTCTCAGAGTTGGAATATACGCTTTGATAGTGTGATCAAAGCATATGGTTTTATACAGACTTTTGGAGAAGCCTGTATTTACAAGAAAGTGAGTGGGAGCTTTGTAGTATTTCTAATATTATATGTGGATGACATATTGTTGATCAAAAATGATACAAAATTTCTGAATAGCATAAAAGGATACTTGAATAAGAATTTTTCAATGAAAGACCTCGGTGAAGCTGCTTATATATTAGGCATCAAGATCTATAGATATAGATCAAGACGCTTAATTGGACTTTCACAAAGCACACCTTGACAAGATTTTGAAGAAGTTCAAAATGTATTAGTCAAAGAAAGGGTTCTTGCCTGTGTTACAAGGTGTGAAGTTGAGTGAGACTCAATGCCCGACCACTGCAGAAGATAGAGAGAAAATGAAAGTCATTCCCTATGCTTCAGCCATAGGTTCTATCATGTATGCAATGCTGTGTACCAGACCTATTGTGTGCCTTGCTATAAGTATAGTAGGGAGGTACCAAAGTAATCTAGGAGTGGATATATGGACATCAGTCAAGAATATCCTGAAATACCTGAAAAGGACTAAGGATATGTTTCTATGGAGGTGACAAAGAGCTCGTCGTAAATGGTTACATCGATGCAAGCTTTGACACTGATCCGGATGACTCTAAGTCACAAACCGGATATGTATTTATATTGAATGGAGGAGCTGTCAGTTGGTGCAGTTCCAAGCAAAGCGTCATGGCGGGATCTACGTGTGAAGCGGAGTACATAGCTGCTTCGGAAGCAGCAAATGAAGGAGTCTGGATGAAGGAGTTCATATTCGATCTAGGTGTCATACCTAGTGCATCGGGTCCAATGAAAATATTTTGTGACAATACTGGAGCAATTGCCTTGGCGAAGGAATCCAGATTTCACAAGAGAACCAAGCACATCAAGAGACGCTTCAATTCCATCCGCGATCTAGTCAAGGAGGGAGACATATAAGTTTGCAAAATACATACGGATCTGAATGTTGCAGACCCGTTGACTAAGCCTCTCTCACGAGCAAAACATGATCAGCACAAAGACTCCATGGGTGTTAGAATAATTACTATGTAATCTAGATTATTGACTCTAGTGCAAGTGGGAGAGTGAAGGAAATATGCCCTAGAGGTAATAATAAAGTTGTTATTTATATTTCCTTATATCATGATAAATGTTTATTATTCATGCTAGAATTGTATTAACCGGAAACTTAGTACATGTGTGAATACATAGACAAATGGAGTGTCCCTAGTATGCCTCTACTTGACTAGCTCGTTAATCAAAGATGGTTAAGTTTCCTAGCCATGGAAATGTGTTGTCATTTGATGAACGGGATCACATCATTAGAGAATGATGTGATGGACAAGACCCATCCGTTAGCTTAGCACTATGATCGTTTAGTTTATTGCTATTGCTTTGTTCATGACTTATACATGTTCCTATGACTATAAGATTATGCAACTCCCGAATACCAGAGGAACACTTAGTGTGCTATCAAACGTCACAACATAACTGGGTGATTATAAAGATGCTCTACAGGTGTCTCTGATGGTGTTTGTTGTGTTGGCATAGATCGAGATTAGGATTTGTCACTCCGTGTTTCGGAGAGGTATTTCTGGGCCCTCTTGGTAATGCACATCACTATAAGCCTTGCAAGCAATGTGACTAATGAGTTAGTTATGGGATGATGCATTACGGAATGAGTAAAGAGACTTGCCGGTAACGAGATTGAACTAGGTATGAGGATACCGACGATCGAATCTCGGGTAAGTAACATACCGATGACAAAGGAAACAACGTATGTTGTTATGCGGTTTGACCGATAAAGATCTTCGTAGAATATGTAGGAGCCAATATGAGCATCCAGGTTCCGCTATTGGTTATTGACCAGAGATGTGTCTCGGTCATGTCTACATAGTTCTCGAACCCGTAGGGTCCGCACGCTTAACGTTCGATGACGATTTGTATTATGAGTTATGTGATTTGATGACCGAAGATTGTTTGGAGTCCCGGATGAGATCACGGACATGACGAGGAGTCTCAAAATGGTCGAGACATAAGGATCGATATATTGGATGATGTTATTCGGACACCGGATGAGTTCCGAGAGATACTGGATAATTACCGGAGTGCCGGAGGGTTATCGGAACCCCCCGGGGGGAACTAATGGGCCTTGATGGGCCTTAGTGGGGAGAGAGGAAGGGACACAAGGGGCTGGCCGCGCGCCCCCCTTGGGTTCGAATTGGACTAGGGGAAGGGGGCGGTGCCCCCCTTTCCTTCCCTCCCCCTCTCCCTTCCTTCTTCCCCCTTTCCTCCAGGCGGAATCCTACTAGGACTTGGAGTCCTAGTAGGACTCCCTCCTCCTGGCGCGCCCTACAGGGCCGGCCGGCCTCCCCTCCCCTCCTTTATATACGGGGGCAGGGGGCACCCTAGAACACACAAGTTTCTCTTAGCCGTGTGCGGTGCCCCCTCCACAGTTACGCACCTCGATCATATCGTCGTAGTGCTTAGGCGAAGCCCTGTGCCGGTAACTTCATCATCACCGTCGCCACGCCATCGTGCTGACGGAACTCTCCCTCGGCCTCAACTGGATCAAGAGTACGAGGGATGTCATCGAGCTGAACGTGTGCTGAATGCGGAGGTGCCGTACGTTCGGCGCTTGGATCGGTTGGATCGCGAAGACGTTCGACTACATCAACCACGTTACTAAACGCTTCCGTTTTCGGTCTACGAGGGTACGTGGACACACTCTCCCCGCTCGTTGCTATGCTTCTCCTAGATAGATCTTGCGTGATCGTTGGATTTTTTTAAGATACTACATTCCCCAACACTACTACACCTCCCAATGTAGTCCCATGAAGAGATCAAGACTTTGCCAGCAAAATCCCTAGCCACCATACCCACACTTGCCGCGCTAATACTTTCCACAAAGCTTGCGTCGACATTAATTTTGATATAACCTGAAGGTGGGGGCTTCCAACCCATCTGAACTTCCAAATTATTTGGAGCACTTTGCAGACCACTCATCAGAATTTTCCCTTTATTCTTTGAATCCTCCAATGGCCTTGAATGACTTGCGCCAAAGGACAACCAATAATTATCAATAAAATTGGTCAAATTTGTGACCGACTCCGTGCCGTTGCCAAAAATCAAATCATTTCTCAAATGCTAGGCTCTCCAGAAAATGAAAATAATTTTGTCGCGCATAGACTGTCCCACTTGACTTAGAAGAACAAGAAACCAATCCGACCCAATATATATACCTGAATGCATCCTCCGTCGGTAACTCCCAAATATCTCTCAGGGCCACGCGCAACGCACGAGCCTTGGGGCACGTAACAAGCGCATGAAACGTATACTCGTCCTCCACTCCACATATCGAGCATGTACTGAGAGTCGCTTGGTGGTGCGCCACTCTGTTTACTTGGACAACCAAGCTATTGGTAGCGGCCCGCCACGCAAAAATACGGATCTTCTGAGGAACATTGGCCTTCCAGATGATGTCCCAAATTTTCCTCTCCCCCAATGTTGCATCACTGTATTGCCCCTCGTCTTCTTTTTGTTCCTTTAGCATGAGTGCAAGCTTGTACGCGCTTTTAACTGAGAACATCCCCGTCTTCTCGAAGTGCCATGCAACAAAATCACCCTCCCCTGAAGATGGGATACGTAGCCGAAGGATCTCTTCTGCATCATGAGGGTAAAATAGGTGCCCAACCAAATTCTCGTCCCATCTTTTTGGCCCAGTCAGAATCAATTCAGACACCCATTTCATTCTCGTCCTACTCTTTCTTGCCGTAATTTTAAGTCCATAGTACCTTGGGAGCCAATTATCTCTCCAAATATTAATATTAGAGCCATCCCCCACCCTCCAAATAACTCCCGATTTCAGCAACTCCAATCCATGCATAATACCTTGCCAAGGCAGTGAGGCCGACTGAGGAAATACAGTGTCGAGGATATGTCCCTGTGGGTAATATTTTGCCTTGACCATTTTGGCGCACAGAGAATCAGGGTTGACCACCAACCTCCATGCCTGCTTCGCTAACAGCGCTTGATTAAAAAGTCTGAAATCTCGGAATCCCCTCCCTCCCTCAGCTTTAGGCCTTGTCAATTTATCCCAAGCCAGCCAATGAGTCTTTCTCCTATCCACCTCATCACCCCACCAAAAATTCCTTATAATCTACGATAACTCCTCACACAATGCAGCTGGAAACTTAAACATACCCATGGCATACACTGGGAGGGCCTGAAGCACAGATTTAATGAAAGTTTCCTTTGCTCTAGAAGAAGCATATTTTTCTAACCAATCTGATAAAATCTTGAGAGCTTTTTCTTTTGTTGATTGAAATTTACCAGCTTTCATTCTACACCGAGGCACCGAAAGCCCAAGATATTTGTCCTCAAATCCCTTTATAGTGATGCAAAGGATTACCATAACGGCCACTTGAATTTCCACACCGCACTTTTTCCAAACATGATAGAGCACTTATCTGGGCTCAGCACCTGACCAGTTCCCTTCTCATAAGTGGAGGTAATATTCTTAATTGTCAAAGCTTGATTAATGGATCCCTTGAAGAATAGCAGGCAGTCGTCAGCAAACAAAAGATGTGATATACCCGGAGCATGCCTATTGATCTTAAAGTCCATAAGCAATCCTCTAGTACAGGCATCCTGAAGCACCAAAGATAGAGCCTCAACCACGAACAGAAATAAGTACGGTGATAGCGGATCTCCTTGTCTAATTCCACATGAAGTGGCGAAAGCTTCCAAAAGTTGACCATTGAAGCGCACAGAGAATTTTACTAACGTAACACATGCCATAATCCACTTTATCCAACCTGGGGCAAAGCTCAACGTCCTTAGCATACTCTCCAAGAAATGCCAATCAACCCTATCATAAGCTTTTGCTAAATCCAATTTATATGCACATAATTCACCCCTTTCGTCCTTGAGTGAACTCAAGGAATGCATACACTCAAAAGCTATAAGCGCATTATCAGAAATTAGTCTCCCAGGAATAAAGGCACTTTGAGTTGGGGAAATCTTACCGTTAAGATGCGGTCTCAATCTGTTCACGAGACACTTTGAAATAATCTTATAAATAACGTTGCATAGACTGATAGGCCGGAAATATTTAATCGTTAAGGGATTCTTCACCTTAGGAATAAGAACAATAACCGTCTCAGTTACCCCTTCCGGCATTTTCCCAGAGATAAAGAACATTTTTACTGCGCAAATAATATCATCTTTGAGCAATCCCCAATTCCGCTGGAAGAATCTTACAGGAAAACCATCTGGGCCTGGAGCTTTAAGAGGTCCAATTTGAAAGAGAGCGTCATTGATTTCTTGATCCGCAAAAGGTTTACATAAATCAAGATTTATTTCATCATTAACCAACATCTTAACCAGATGAATGATTAAAGATGGGTCGACCTTACCATCGTGGGTATAAAGATTCTTGAAGAGTGAATTAGTGATGTCATGGATCTCATTCATATTCTCAGCAACTGTACCATCGTTCCTCATCAAACTTGAAATATTATTTTTCTTCGCTCTCCATGACGCCTTGGCTCTAATTTTTTTTGCATTATGATCACCCCATTTTATTTTGCCAATCCGCAATCTTTGCTTCCATAATATTTCTTCTTTATACAGAAGCTCGTCCATGTCCCTAAGAATCTTTTTCCTTTCCACCATAGCGTCTTGGTCAGTACGATTATAAAGAACACTAAGCCTCTTCCTAGCCTGATCCAATTTCCTTGGGATATATCCAATACACTTCCTACTCCACTCATGCCGATTTCTAAGCATCATGTTCAGATTATTCGCCACAACCTTCAAATCCTCAACATTTTTACCTTCATTCCAACAAGCTTTAATCTGATCCTCAAAGACCTCCCCCTCTCTCTCCCAGTAAGCCTCATATTTGAGTTGCTTAGCCACTTTCCCAATGAGAGATGAACCCAATAACTCAATGAATAAAGGACAGTGATCTGACCTAGAGCTGATTATACGAGAGACCTTGCACTCTGGAAATAATGAAGACCATTGGGGACATGCCACAGCCCTATCCAATCTTACTCTGACATTTTTGTTTCCTTCTTGCTTGTGGTTATAGGTCCAAGGAACACCATGGTAGCGCAAATCAAACAAGTTACAATCTGAAAGAACATACCTCAAATTGGCCATAAGAGTAGCAGATCTAGAATGCCGGGAAAAATGTTCATTTTGCCACATCGCTTCATTAAAATCCCCAACCATAAACCATGGCCCAACACCGAGGGGTTTAATCCTTCTCAAAAGTTCCCACATAACATACCTTTGATTAGCACAACTGTACTCCTCCATTTTACACCATTGCCAGAACAGATGTACATGTCAATAAAATGCTCCCCGTACTTGTTCAACTCCAGATTATAAAGCTCATCCCAGAACACCGCGAGACCACCAGCTTTACCATGACCTGCTACATTAAACACATTTTTCATACCCAGACGATAACGCAAACATTCAACATATTCTCTATTTTTCCTTGTGTCTGAAAGGAAGATAACATTTGGTCGGTGCATCTTAGAAAGACACACGAGCTCTTGAACTGTACGAGGTTGACCCGACCCTCGACAGTTCCAACTCAAGATTTTCATGGCTCCTGACGGGAGCTCATGTCCGCGCTTGTCAATTGACCGACAGCCCCAGGGTCGGTTGCTTCCTTAGTAGTCTCACCTACCACTTTTTCCTCTCCTACAGATTCTTTTTTTTTTCTTGATTCACTTCCTCTCCCCCATCTACTTCCTTAGTTACATGAGTCACTAGCCTATCTATCCCTACCACAGCCTCAACTCTCTCACCACACACTCTCTTACAGGAAGGTAATTCAATGCTCTCAGAGCTACAATTCATGTTGATGATGAAGTCTTGGTCGTCCGAACAACGCCTCTCGGACAGCACCGTACTCTCAAGGATGCCAACAAAAGCAGTGCCCCGCTGAGAGAGCTCGCTCCCGCTGTTCGGTGGAGTCGGCACCCCAAACCTGGGATGTTTGACGCCGGCGTACTGCACCACCTCACGTTCCTCGCGCTCCTCCCTGTAAACCCGTTTCCAGCGGCGCCAAACGGTCTCGCCGCCCTTGGTGTCGACGCTTGGACGCTATCCTCCATGAGCCTGTGCCTTGAGGCCCTCCAGAAGGCCCTTTTTTGCCGGCCCCATAGCTTCAGTGGGGTTGTTGGAGCAGGCCTTGGCTGGCTGCACCTTGTCCAGACCAACGGCTTGCAGCCGGTGTCGTGGTTCTAAGACTGTCAGTAGAATGGGGGGTAGGTATGAGGAGGCAAGATCCTAGCTATGGTAAGGTTGTATGATACGTCTCCAACGTACCTATAATTTTTGATTGCTCCATGCTATTATATATTCTGTTTTGGATGTTTAATGGGCTTATTTATACACTTTTATATTATTTTTGGGACTAACCTATTAACCCAAGGCCCAGTGCAAATTGCTGTTTTTTTGCCTATTTCAGTGTTTCGCAGAAAAGGAATATCAAACGGAGTCCAAACAGAATGAAACCTTCGGGAGAGTTATTTTTGGAACAAACGTGATCCAAATGACTTGGGGTGGACGTCAAGTAATCAACAAGGAGGCCACGAGGCAGGGGGCGCGCCTACCCCCTAGGCGCGCCCTCCACCCTCGTGGGCCCCTCGTGGCTCCACTGACCTACTTCTTCCTCCTATATATACATACGTACCCCGAAACCATCCAGGAGCACCAGGAAAACCTAATTCCACCGCCGCAACCTTCTGTACCCGCGAGATCCCATCTTGGGGCCTTTTCCGGTGCTCTGCCGGAGGGGGAATCGATCACGGAGGGCTTCTACATCAACACCATAGCCTCTCCGATGATGTGTGAGTAGTTTACCACAGACCTTCGGGTCCATAGTTATTAGCTAGATGGCTTCTTCTCTCTCTTTGGATCTCAATACAAAGTTCTCCTCGATCTTCTTGGAGATCTATTTGATGTAACTCTTTTTGCGGTGTGTTTGTCGAGATCCAATGAATTGTGGGTTTATGATCAAGATTATCTATGAAAAATATTTGAATCTTCTCTGAATTCTTTTATGTATGATTGATTATCTTTGCAAGTCTCTTCGAATTATCAGTTTGGTTTGGCCTACTAGATTGATCTTTCTTGCAATGGGAGAAGTGCTTAGCTTTGGGTTCAATCATGCGGTGCTCGATCCCAGTGATAGTAGGGGAAACGACACGTATTGTATTGTTGCCATCGAGGATAAAAAGATGGGGTTTATATCATATTGCTTGAGTTTATCCCTCTACATCATGTCATCTTACTTAATGCATTACTCTGTTCTTATGAACTTAATACTCTAGATGCATGTTGGATAGCGGTCGATGTGTGGAGTAATAGTAGTAGATGCAGGCAGGAGTCGGTCTACTTGTCACAGACGTGATGCCTATATACATGATCATGCCTAGATATTCTCATAATTATGCACTTTTCTATCAATTGCTCGACAGTAATTTGTTCACCCACCGTAATACTTATGCTATCTTGAGAGAAGCCACTAGTGAATCCTATGGCCCCCGGGTCTACTTTCCATCATATAAGTTTCCAATCTATTTTACTTTGCAATCTTTACTTTTAATCTTTATCATAAAAATACCAAAAATATTATCATCTCTATCAGATCTCACTTTTGCAAGTGGCCGTGAAGGGATTGACAACCCCTTTATCGCGTTGGTTGCAAGGTTCTTATTTGTTTGTGTAGGTACGAGGGACTTGCGTGTGGCCTCCTACTGGATTGATACCTTGGTTCTCAAAAACTGAGGGAAATACTTATGCTACTTTGCTGCATCACCCTTTCCTCTTCAAGGGAAAAACCAACGCATGCTCAAGAGGTAGCAAGAAGGATTTCTGGCGCCGTTGCCGGGGAGTCTACGCACAAGTTAAGACATACCAAGTACCCATCACAAACTCTTATCCCTCGCATTACATTATTTGCCATTTGCCTCTCGTTTTCCTCTCCCCCACTTCACCCTTGCCGTTTTATTCGCCCTCTCTTTCCGTTTGCCTCTTTTTCGCTTGCCCCTTGTGTCCTGTGTGCCGTCATGGCTAGTCCTTTGTCTACTCCTTTGTCTCCCGAGAATGAAGTTCTTAATGTTAAACAAAGGGAGGGAGAAATTCTAAAAGATGCTTGGTACATAATTTGCAATGCGAAATATATCTACGAGGAAGCAATCTACTTCCGTTCTTCTTCGCAATTTTTATGTAGGCATCACTCCTTGGAATAGATATATTCTTGATATCATTACCGGAGGGAATTTTTTGGGTAGCCATACTTTTGATTCTTATAATGCTATGATAGATTTGTTTGGGCCATCACCACTTTTGGTTAATGGAACTATTTTAACTTTAGAACATGTGACGCAAAGGCTTGAAATTATTGAAAATAAAGTTTCCACCGTAGAGTTGATTGAAAATTTGGATAAAAAGATCAACAACCAAATTACCCAATATGGATCTAAGGTAGGAGTTGCTCTTAAATTTTTTAAAGAAAAGGAACCCATGGTTAATGAAAAGATAGATCAAGGTTCCACTAGAATCGATAAAATTGAGGATATTATTACCAACTTAGGGTCAGCGGGAGCCGACCGATACTGGGTCGACGGCTGCCGTAGAAGGACGCCGCGAACGCACGCGCGAAAGTGCGTCGCCCCGCGGACGGGGAGTGTCTCGACGTCGAGGGGGGCTTCTGATGACCCACAAGTATAGGGGATCTATCGTAGTCCTTTCGATAAGTAAGAGTGTCAAACCCAACGAGGAGCAGAAGGAAATGATAAGCGGTTTTCAGCAAGGTATTCTCTGCAAGCACTGAAATAATATTTAACAGATAGTTTTGTGATAGGATAATTGGTAACAAGCAACAAGTAACAAAAGTAAATAAAGTGCAGCAAGGTGGCCCAATCCTTTTTGTAGCAAAGGACAAGCCTGGACAAACTCTTATATAGAGAAAAGCGCTCTCGAGGACACATGGGAATTATCGTCAAGCTAGTTTTCATCACGCTCATATGATTCACGTTCGGTACTTTGATAATTTGATATGTGGGTGGACCGGTGCTTGGGTGCTGCCCTTACTTGGACAAGAATCCCACTTATGATTAACCTCTATTGCAAGCATCCGCAACTACAACAAAAGTATTAAGGTAAACCTAACCATAGCATGAAACATATGGATCCAAATCAGCCCCTTACGAAGCAGCGCATAAACTAGGGTTTAAGCTTCTGTCACTCTAGCAACCCATCATCTACTTATTACTTCCCAATGCCTTCTTCTAGGCCCAAATAATGGTGAAGTGTCATGTAGTCGACGTTCACATAACACCGCTAGAGGATAGACAACATACATCTCATCAAAATATCGAACGAATACCAAATTCACATGACTACTAATAGCAAGACTTCTCCCATGTCCTCAGGAACAAACGTAACTACTCACAAAGCATATTCATGTTCATAATCAGAGGGGTATTAATATGCATATAGGATCTGAACATATGATCTTCCACCAAATAAACCAACTAGCATCAACCACAAGGAGTAATCAACACTACTAGCAACCTACAGGTACCAATCCCGGACTTGGAGACAAGAATTGGATACAAGAGATGAACTAGGGTTTGAGAGGAGATGGTGCTGGTAAAGACCTCTACCGATGAGAGGAGCGGTGGTGATGATGATGGCGATGATTTCCCCCTCCCGGAGGGAAGTGTCCCCGGCAGAACAGCTCTGCCGGAGCCCTAGATTGGTTCCGCCAAGGTTCCGCCTCGTGGCGGCGGAGTCTCGTCCCGGAAGCTTGCTTATGATTTTTCTTCGGACGAAGACTTCATATAGAAGAAGATGGGCACCGGAGGGCCAACAGGGGGCCCACGAGGCAGGGGCGCGCCCAGGGGGGTAGGGCGCGCCCCCACCCTTGTCGACAGGTGGAGGCCCCCCTGACGTATTTCTTCCGCTCAGTATTTTTTATTATTTCCAAAAATAACTTTCGTGGAGTTTCAGGACTTTTGGAGTTGTGCAGAATAGGCCTCTAATATTTGCTCCTTTTCCAGCCCAGAATTCCAGCTACCGGCATTCTCCCTCCTTATGTAAACCTTGTAAAATAAGAGAGAATAGGCATAAGTATTGTGACATAATGTGTAATAACAGCCCATAATGCAATAAATATCGATATAAAAGCATGATGCAAAATGGACGTATAAACTCCCCCAAGCTTAGACCTCGCTTGTCCTCAAGCGGAAGCCGATAACGATAAATATGTCCACATGTTTAGAGGTAGAGGTGTCAATAAAATAAAATACGAACATGACGGCATCATGATTATTCTCATAACAGCAACATATATGGATATTGTCATATGATTTCGTATGCTCAAGTAATAATCTACTCACAATGAAAAGTATGAATCAGAAACTTTATTGAGAACTAACAAACTATAATCTCAGTCATTGAAGCAATTGCAATTTATCATAACATCAGTAAGAGTCTATGTCAGAGCTTTCTAGCAAGTCCACATACTCAACTATCATTTAGTCTTTCATAATTGCTAACACTCACGCAATACTTGTGGTTACGGAGTTTTAACCGGACACAGAGAAAGATAGGGGCTTATAGTTTCGCCTCCCAAACTTTTACCTCAAGGGTAGTGTCAACAATAATAACTCATGCTAACTTACATCCAATTAGATATATCTATCAGGATCTTTCCAACACCCTGTGCTTGCCAAAGGATAAAATGTAAAAAGGAAAGGTGAAGATCACCATGACTCTTGCATAAGATAGAGGATAATAATAAAAGATAGGCCCTTCGCAGAGGGAAGCAGAGGTTGCCATGCGCTTTCAGAGTTGGATGCACAAAATCTTAATGCGAAAGAATGTCACTTTATATTGCCACTTGTGATATGAACCTTTATTATGCAGTCCGTCGCTTTTATTTCTTCCACATCACAAGATCGTATAAAGCTTATTTCCTCCACACCAATCAATCATACATATTTAGAGAGCAATTTTTATTGCTTGCACCGATGACAACTTACTTGAAGGATCTTACTCAATCCATAGGTAGATATGGTGGACTCTCATGGCAAAACTGGTTTAAGGGTTTTTGGAAGCACAAGTAGTATCTCTACTTGGTGCAAAGAATTTGGCTAGCATGAGGGGGAAAGGCAATCTCAACATGTTGGATGATCCATGACAATATATTTTATCTCAGATATAAGAAAACATAACCCATTACGTTGTCTTCCTTGTCCAACATCAACTCTTTAGCATGTCATATTTTAATGAGTGCTCCCAATCATAAAAGATGTCCAAGATAGTATATTTATATGTGATAACCTCTCTTTCTTTATTACTTCCTATTAATTGCAACGATGACCAAAGCTATGTTTGTCAACTCTCAACAATTTTTAATCATCATACTCTTTCTATGTGAAGTCATTACTCTCAATAATATCAATATGATCTCTTTGTTTCTTTTTATTCTTTTTCTTTTATTCACTCAAGATTATGGCAAAATAATCAAGCCCTTGACTCAACACTAATCTTTATTATATAGCTCATGGACTCGATTACATAGAGGGATCATAAAGCAAAACTCAAAACTAGATCATACCAAAACTTTATTCTACTAGATCAAGATACTACTAATAGGATCAAACTAAGAAAAAAGGTAAAGATAGAGATGTGATGGTGATATGATACCGGGGCATCTCCGCCAAGCTTGGCAGTTGCCAAGGGAGTGCCCATACCCATGTGATTATATCTCCTTTGCTGGTGAAGGGATTGTTGATGATGTAGGCTTGTCGTCCATCTTCCAAGGCATAGGCTCACCATCATAGAAGGATGATCGAGTCTTCGGGATCCTTAAATCTGCAGCCAAACTCATCCTCTTGAATCTATATTCATACTCATAGTTTTGGTTTTGCAGGTCGTAGATCTGGGCTTGGAGATGCTCGATTTTCTCGTGAAGCTTGAAGATGGCCTCCCCAATGTCCTTGGCATCCAGCTTGTGGTTGTTGGTGAACTCCGTGATCATTATGTGATTGGAGTCGAGTCCACGCTCCACCATCTCCTGGCACTTGAAAACTTGTTGCTCCATTGCTTAAAGCCTTGTCTCCACGCTTCCGGTCCTCCGTGGTCCCTCAACATCGCGGATGTGCAGCACCCCCTCACGCATCTCAATGGTTTGAGGGTGTTGCAGCACCTCCGCGAGGTAGGGGTTGATGACCTTCTCGAAGAACTTGTCCTTGGGGGCACTTGGAGACGTCATGATGATCTAGATCTGTCAGAAAAACAGCTCGAAACAAGAATAGAGGATAATTGCATGATACGGTGGTCAAAACCTTCGGGAGATTATATAATGAATTTTTATCGACCAAAATACGTAACGTGCAAGAAAACGGAGTCCGGAGAGCACACGAGGTGCCCACGAGGTAGGGGGGGCGCGGAGCCCTCGTGTCCTTCCCGGACTGCTTCTTATTTTTCTATTTTTCTAAATATTCCAAAACGGAGAAAAATTGCCATTAGAACTGTTTTGGAGTCGGTTTACTTAGCGTACCACATACCTATTCCTTTTCAGAGTCTGAAACGTTCCGGGAAGTGTCCCTTATGTATTCCTCCGGGGTTACGGTTTCAATAACATTGGTTTCAACATTTATAGGATTACCTGAGATATAATGTTTGATTCTTTGACCGTTCACCACCTTCGGATTTGTGCCTTCGAAGTTGTTGATTTTTATGGCACCGGAACGATAGACCTCCTCGATAACGTAAGGGCCTTCCCATTTAGAGAGAAGTTTTCCTGCAAAAAATCTTAAACGAGAGTTGTATAGCAATAAATAATCACCTACATTAAACTCACGCTTCTGTATCCTTTTGTCATGCCATCTTTTAACTTTTTCTTTAAACAACTTGGCATTCTCATAAGCTTGGGTTCTCCATTCATCAAGTGAGCTAATATCAAATAACCTCTTCTCACCGGCAAGTTTGAAATCATAATTGAGCTCTTTAATATCCCAATAAGCCTTATGTTCTAGTTCGAGAGGTAAGTGACATGCTTTTCCATAAACCATTTTATACGGAGACATACCCATAGGATTTTTATATGCAGTTCTATATGCCCATAATGCATCATCAAGTTTCTTGGACCAATTCTTTCTAGATCTATTAATAGTCTTTTGCAAAATTAATTTGAGCTCTCTATTACTCAATTCTACTTGACCACTAGACTGCGGGTGATAGGGAGATGCAATTCTATGATTAACATCATATTTAGCAAGCATTTTACGAAAAGCACCATGAATAAAATGTGAACCACCATCAGTCATTAAATATCTAGGGACTCCAAACCTCGGAAAAATAACTTCTTTAAGCATTTTAATAGAAGTGTTATGATCAGCACTACTAGTTGGAATAGCTTCTACCCACTTAGTAACATAATCAACAACAACTAAAATATGTGTGTAACCATTAGAGGCAGGAAAAGGTCCCATATAATCGAAGCCCCAAACATCAAATGGTTCAGTAACAAGTGAATAATTCATAGGCATTTCTTGGCGTCTACTAATATTACCTATTCTTTGACATTCATCACAAGATAAGACAAACTTACGGGCATCCTTGAAGAGAGTAGGCCAATAAAAACCGGATTGCAATACCTTATGTGCAGTTCTATCTCCAGCGTGGTGTCCTCCATAAGCCTCGGAGTGACACTTGCGTAGGATCTGTTCCTGTTCATGCTCAGGTACACAACGTCTAATAACACCATCTACTCCTTCTTTATAAAGATGTGGGTCATCCCAAAAGTAATGTCTCAAATCATATAAAAACTTTTTCTTTTGCTGGTATGTGAAACTAGCTGGTATAAATTTAGCAACAATATAATTAGCATAATCAGCATACCATGGAGTAGTACGAGAAGCATTTATAACATTTAATTGCTCATCAGGAAAGCTATCATCAATAGGTAGTGGGTCATCAAGAACATTTTCTAACCTAGACAAGTTGTCTGCAACAGGGTTCTCAGCTCCCTTTCTATCAATAATATGCAAATCAAATTCTTGTAGCAAGAGAACCCATCTAATAAGTCTAGGTTTAGCATCTTTCTTTTCCATAAGATATTTAATAGCAGCATGATCCGTGTGAATAGTTACTTTAGAATCAACAATATAAGGTCTGAACTTATCACAAGCAAATACAACTGCTAAGAATTCTTTCTCAGTAGTAGCATAATTTCTCTAGGCATTGTCTAGAGTTTTACTAGCATGTTGAATAACATTTAATTTCTTATCAACTCTTTGCCCTAGAACAACACCTACAGCATAATCACTAGCATCACACATAATTTCAAAAGGTAAATTCCAATCAGGTGGCTGAACAATAGGTGCAGAAATCAATGCTTTCTTAAGTATTTCAAATGCTTCTACACAATCATCATCGAAGACAAATGGTATATCTTTTTGTAATAAATTAGTCAGAGGCCGATAAATTTTTGAGAAGTCCTTAATGAACCTCCTATAGAAACTGGCGTGACCAAGGAAACTTCTTATACCTTTGATGTCCTTGGGACATGGCATCTTTTCAATAGCATCAACCTTTGCTTTATCAACCTCAATACCTCTTTCAGAAACTTTATGCCCCAAGATGATACCTTCATTAACCATAAAGTGGCACTTTTCCCAATTCAAGACAAGATTAGTTTCTTCACATCTCTGCAAAACTCGATCAAGGTTTCTCAAGCAATCATCAAAAGAGGATCCATAGACGGAAAAATCGTCCATGAAAACCTCACAAATCTTTTCACAAAAGTCAGAGAATATAGCCATCATGCATCTTTGAAAGGTAGCAGGTGCATTACATAAACCAAAAGGCATATGTCTATAAGCAAAAGTACCAAAAGGGCAAATAAAGTAGTCTTTGATTGATCATTGGCTGACACATGTATTTGAGAGAAACCAGAATAACCATCTAGAAAGCAAAAATGTGTATGTTTGGATAAACTTTCTAGAATTTGATCGATAAAAGGTAAGGGGTAATGATCCTTTTTAGTAGCCTTATTTAATTTGTGGAAATCAATTACCATCCTATAACCTGTAATAATTCTTTGTGGAATCAATTCATCTTTATCATTAGGAACGACAGTAATCCCTCCCTTCTTAGGGACACAATGGATATGACTTACCCACTGACTATCAGCAACTGGATAAATTATACCTGCCTCAAGGAGCTTTAGTATTTCTTTTCTTACCACTTCTTTCATCTTAGGATTCAGCCGTCGTTGATGATCACGAACTGGTTTGGCATCTTCCTCCAAATTTATTTTATGTTGACATAGAGTGGGACTAATGCCCTTAAGATCATCAAGAGTATATCCAATAGCAGCACGGTGCTTCTTCAGAGTTTTCAATAATCTCTCTTCTTCATGCTCTGAAAGGTTAGCACTAATAATAGCAGGATATATCTTTTTCTCATCAAGATAAGCATATTTAAGAGTATGAGGTAACGGTTTAAGCTCAAACACGGGATCACCCTTGGGTGGAGGAGGATCCCCTAGGATTTCAACAGGCAAATTGTGTTTCAGGATGGGTTCCTGTTTAAAGAATACTTCATCTATTTCCCTTCTTTCATTCATAAACATATCATTTTCATGGTCTAGCAAATATTGTTCTAAAGGATCACTAGGAGGCACGGCAATAGAAGCAAGACCAATAATTTCATCCTTACTAGGTAATTCCTCTTCATGGTGTTGTCTATGAAATTTAGAAAAATTAAACTCATGAGACATATCACCTAGACCAAGAGTAACAACATCCTTTTCGCAGTCTATCCTAGCATTAACAGTGTTCAAGAAGGGTCTACCAAATATAATGGGACAAAAGATATCTTGTGGGGAGCCAAGAACAAGAAAATCAGCAGGATATTTAGTTTTCCCACACAATACTTCAACATCTCTAACAATTCCCATTGGTGAAATAGTATCTCTATTGGCAAGTTTAATTGTGACATCAATATCTTCCAACTCAGTAGGTGCAATATCATGCTTAATTTCTTTGTATAAGTCAATAGGTATTGCACTAGCACTAGCACCCATATCACATAAGCCACGATAACAATGATCTCCTATTTTAACAGAAATAACAGGCATGCCTACCACAGGTCTATGTTTATCTTTAGCACAAGGTTTAGCAATTCTAGCAGTTTCATCTCGGAAATGAATAACATGCCCATCAATATTATCAGACAAGAGATCTTTAACAATAGCAATATTAGGCTCAACTTTAATTTGCTCAGGAGGTGTATAAGTTCTAATATTGCTTTTACGGACCACAGTTGAAGCTTTAGCATGATCCTTTATTCTAACAGGGAAAGGTGGTTTCTCAACATAAGAAGTAGGAACAATAGGATCATTATAAGTGATAGTCTTTTCTTCAACTTTAATAGGTGCAGCTACTTTTACTTCTATGGGAGGATGATATTTAAACCACTTCTCCTTGGGGAGATCAACATAAGTAGCAAAAGATTCACAGAAAGAAGCTACTATCTCAGAGTCAAGTCCATATTTAGTGCTAAACTTACGGAAAACATCGGTATCCATAAAAGATTTAACACAATCAAACTTAGGTGTCATACCTGACTCCTTACCTTTGTCGAGATCCCAATCTTCAGAGTTGCGTTTAATTCTTTCCAATAAATCCCATTTGAATTCAATAGTCTTCATCATAAAAGAGCCAGCACAAGAAGTATCGAGCATGGTGCGATTGTTATCAGAAAGCCGAGCATAAAAACTTTGAATAATTATTTCTCTTGGGAGCTCATGATTGAGGCATGAATATAACATTGATTTAAGCCTCCCCCAAGCTTGAGCGATGCTTTCTCCTTCGCGAGGCCAAAAATTATATATATAATTGCGATCATGATGAACAAGATGCATAGGATAAAACTTCTGATGAAATTCCAATTTCAATCGTTTGTAGTTCCATGACCCCGTATCATCACATAGCCTATACCATGTCAATGCATCTCCCTTCAAAGATAAAGGGAAGACCTTCTTCTTAATAACATCACCGGGCACACCTGCAAGCTTAAATAATCCACAAACTTCATCCACATATATTAGGTGCTCATCAGGATGCTTTGTTCCATCTCCTGCATAAGGATTAGCTAGCAGTTTTTCTAACATACCTGAAGGAATTTCAAAGTAAACCTTTTCATCTTCAGTAGGTTGAGGAGCAAATCTTTGCTCTACTGGTCAGGGTGAAGATACCCCGAACAAGCCCCTCAGAGGATTACTTTCCATAGTAACAAGTGACAGTAAATTTCAGCACACCATATAAAATTATCCTTACCAAATTCCACCTACCAAAGGCGCTTCACTCCCCGGCAACGGCGCCAGAAAAGAGTCTTGATGACCCACAAGTATAGGGGATCTATCGTAGTCCTTTCGATAAGTAAGAGTGTCGAACCCAACGAGGAGCAGAAGGAAATGATAAGCGGTTTTCAGCAAGGTATTCTCTGCAAGCACTGAAATAATAGGTAACAGATAGTTTTGTGATAGGATAATTGGTAACGAGCAACAAGTAACAAAAGTAAATAAAGTTCAGCAAGGTGGCCCAATCCTTTTTGTAGCAAAGGACAAGCCTGGACAAACACTTATATAGAGAAAAGCGCTCCCGAGGACACATGGGAATTATCGTCAAGCTAGTTTTCATCACGCACATATGATTCGCGTTCGGTACTTTGATAATTTGATATGTGGGTGGACCGGTGCTTGGGTGCTGCCCTTACTTGGACAAGCATCCCACTTATGGTTAACCTCTATTGCAAGCATCCGCAACTACAACAAAAGTATTAAGGTAAACCTAACCATAGCATGAAACATATGGATCCAAATCAGCCCCTTACGAAGCAGCGCATAAACTAGGGTTTAAGCTTCTGTCACTCTAGCAACCCATCATCTACTTATTACTTCCCAATGCCTTCCTCTAGGCCCAAATAATGGTGAAGTGTCATGTAGTCGACGTTCACATAACACCGCTAGAGGATAGACAACATACATCTCATCAAAATATCGAACGAATACCAAATTCACATGACTACTAATAGCAAGACTTCTCCCATGTCCTCAGGAACAAACGTAACTACTCACAAAGCATATTCATGTTCATAATTAGAGGGGTATTAATATGCATATAGGATCTGAACATATGATCTTCCACCAAATAAACCAACTAGCATCAACCACAAGGAGTAATCAACACTACTAGCAACCTACAGGTACCAATCCCGGACTTGGAGACAAGAATTGGATACAAGAGATGAACTAGGGTTTGAGAGGAGATGGTGATGGTGAAGACCTCTCCCGATGAGAGGAGCGGTGGTGATGACGATGGCGATGATTTCCCCCTCCCGGAGGGAAGTGTCCCCGGCAGAACAGCTCTGCCGGAGCCCTAGATTGGTTCCACCAAGGTTCCGCCTCGTGGCGGCGGAGTCTCGTCCCGAAAGCTTGCTTATGATTTTTCTTCGGACGAAAGACTTCATATAGCAGAAGATGGGCACCGGAGGGCCAACAGGGGGCCCACGAGGCAGGGGGCGCGCCCAGGGGGGTAGGGCGCGCCCCCACCCTCGTGGACAGGTGGAGACCCCCCTGACGTATTTCTTCCGCTCAATATTTTTTATTATTTCCAAAAATAACTTTCGTGGAGTTTCAGGACTTTTGGAGTTGTGCAGAATATGTCTCTAATATTTGCTCCTTTTCCAGCCCAGAATTCCAGCTGCCGGCATTCTCCCTCCTTATGTAAACCTTGTAAAATAAGAGAGAATAGGCATAAGTATTGTGACATAATGTGTAATAACAGCCCATAATGCAATAAATATCGATATAAAAGCATGATGCAAAATGGACGTATCAGCTTCCTGGAGCCAGGCGGAGTCGTCGACGACGAAGACGAGCGCGCCGAGACGGATCTCGCGGCCCTCGGCCAATCCACCGCCCGAAACCACGATGATGGGAATCGAAAAAACTGCGACCTCACCAGAAAGTCGCTAAGACACCTACCCCACGGTGGGCGCCAACTTTCGTGGTTCTAAGACTGACAGTAGAATGGGGGTAGGTATGAGGAGGCAAGATCCTAGCTATGGTGAGGTTGTACACACATGATTTACGAGCACAGGCCCTTCACAGCGGAAGTAATAGCCCTACGTCTCGGTGCTCGGGAGCTCGGTCGATTGGATTATGTGTGTGTAGTTACAAGGGGTGCGAACCCTTGTGCCTGAGGAGGGGGGTGGCTTCTATAGAGTTCGCCAGACCCCTCCGGCCCCCAGTTACACAGGGTTCAATGTACATAAAAATAAGAACGTTACTGGTAAGGCCAGCATTAAAGTTACATAAATGACCATTAAGACTACAGAGTGAACGTCCGACCGTTGTCATTCAGAGTGACCTTAGACCTTCTGTTCTCCGAGTGGATTCTGGTATGGTCGAATGGAATTGGGGTATCCGAGTGAACACTCAGTCGAGTGGGTCGAGTCCTGTGGAGATTCCAGTCAGCGGAATCTGCTGTCCTTTGGATGTCTTTAACCATAGGGCAGTGTCCTTAGGTAGGGTACTTAGATCAGGTCTATTGCCCTACCCTAGGTACATGTCATCATCATTAGCCCCGAATGGTTCGGGGTCCGAGTGGAATTGAAGTTGAAGGTGGTTCCAATTCAACTTTCCTGATTCAGAAGCACTGTACTTAGATGGGTGAACCATGCGAAAAGCTGCAACTTCATTTTCAGTCGCCTTGAGCCATTCAGAAGTCGTCGAATGAACTTTGGTCGATAAGCTTCGAGTGTTTTGATATGGAATAAAATCTTCGGCCTGACAGATTGATTCGTCGACGCTCCAGATCTTGCGGGATTCGAAATTTTGGGAAGCGCGTGGGACAGAGGAGGCCACAGTAATCAGAGTGGATTAGGCAGGGGCGCCTCGATCTTCGCGCCACCTTTTTCTCCACGTACCGCGCGCGCGACTGTTGCGGGATTTGACAGGATTACCTGGGCCCACGGGTCAGCCACTCAGGAGAAGGCCTTATATAAAGCGTCGCAGCTGGGGTTTTCTGCACAGTGCGCCCCATTTTCTCCCTTCCTCCTCTATTTGTCCATCACGTCCACCTCCTCCCTCGGCGCCGCCGCGCTGCTTGAGCTCCACCCTCCACAATGGGGAAGGAGAAGACGGTGGCTCTGGAGCGCGCGAAGAAGGCGATGGCGAAGGCGAAGGGGAAGAAGACGAGCCGGGGAGGGTCCTCGTCGAGATCTGGTCTGCCGCCCGGCTGGATCCAGGGCGACTGGATTCGGTCGACGATCCAGCGGGAGGACGTGGAGGATTTGGCCAAGGGGGGACTGATTCCCCACGGATCTTGGCGGCTTCCGGAGGACGAAACCGAGCCGCGGCCGCAGGAGGGTGAGTGCGTCCTTCTCGCCACTCATGTAGACCGCGGTTTTTCTCTGCCTCCCCATCCTTTCTTTCGAGGCTTTCTGAACTTCTTTGGAGCTCAACTTCACCACTTTTCTCCCAACACCATCACGTACCTCGCCGCATTCGTGTCCATGTGTGAGAATTTTCTGGGGTTTCGACGGCACTGGGGTCTCTTCAAACACATTTTCACCTGTCGTTCTCAGTCGGTCAAAAAAGCCAACCCGAGGAATGAGAGGACGCACGTGATCGAGATGTGCGGGGGTCTTGGGATCCAAATGAGGAGTAAGAGTACCTTCGCAGCCATGATTCTTCCCGAGTCTGTCAGAGGGTGGCAGTCGACCTGGTTCTATTGCAAAGACCAGCCGACTCCAGGATAGTCGACTGGTCTTCCCCCTTTTTCCATGGCTCGAGTCAAGAAGCCCTCTACCTTGAAAGTGACCCCGGCGGAGAAAGCAGAGGTTAAGGTGTTGGTCGAGCGAGTGGTCCAGCTTGTCCGCGATGGCGTGACTGGCATGGATCTGTTGGAGGTCTTTCTCAGACGATGCATTCAGCCGCTTCAAGCCCGTGATCATCTGATGTGGCTGTATTCGGGCATTGACGACACCACTCAGAGGAAGTTGACGAGGATATGGTGGCGCAGTGGCTGCAGGGCATCACTGGTAATAAGGATAACCCCAGAGGGTCCAGGGGGATTCCTCCACTCGACAACTCTTATGAACTAGACAAGGTCCAACTCTAAATTTCCGAGTGTCTTCTTGATCTATCGTGTAATTGTTCTTGTCAACCGACTGTCATTTGTTCAATTTGTTGTCTTTCAGGTCTTCACTGAGATGTACTCGGTGCCCAACGGAGAGCAGGAGCTGGAGCCAGAAGGGGAGGCGAGTGGAGGCGAAAGCGGCGAGTGGCACTCTGACGAAGGAGAAGACGATGAAAGTGATGACTCAGGTGACGGTGAAGAAGTCGACTCACCACCTCGCACTGAAAGGCGATCCAAGCACATCCATGACCCAGCAAGTATCCGTGGCAAAGCGACTGCGCAGACTGGTCAGACTTCGAAGCGCCCTCGGACGTCCTCTCCTGTGCCGACGGAGAAGGCCCCGAAGCAATCTAAAGTTACGCCGTCAAAACCTCGTAAGGCCTTGCCCAAGATCAAAGTGGTTGTTCCCATTGCTTCTGGGTAATTTTGGACTCGATTTTTTAGTTTGGCATGAATTGATCTTTGGTCGACTCACTTCGGAAGATCTGACCGACTGAAATTTGAGATTTGCAGTGCTGCTACCTCTGGGACTTCTGTTTACAGAGATGAAGACGAGGAAATGGAAGACGCAGTCACCTCTAATCCGGGTATGTCTCTTGCAATCTAGTCTCTATTTTCTCAGCCATTTTGTGGGTCGAATGAACTCTGGCGATTGATTCTTTAGCAGCTCCTCCCAATGTCATTGATCTTCCAGACGACGACGAGGATGTGCCGCTGAGGCCCATGGGAAGGAGGAGCAGGAAAACATCAACTGGCAAGGCACCTCAATCGACGCCGGTGATGGAACCGGTGATCCAGGAGACCGGCGATGCCAACCGGGCTTTTGTGACTTTTGCTGTACCATTGTCGAGTGCCCAGCCCTCAGCGTCGACTGCACAGATTCAAGCTGATCCACCGTCTTCACTCTTCACTGCGCATCACGTCCCCAAGGACCAAGTGGGTGCTGCCAAGGAAGCTATACACCAGGCAGGCATCATGATGGAGTAGATGAAAGTGGTTTGGGAGGCCTGTCAAGCTGCTTATGACGCCAGCTCAGCTCTCCAGAACAACGTCCAGGTTGGTTGATTTCTGACTGATCCTTTAGCTTGCCGCTTGTTCTGTTAGGATATGCTACCTGAAAAATTTTCTTATGCATCTGTCTGTCTATCTGTACTTCGCATCTGTACACCCGCTGGGTGTTTAAATTTCTGCTGAATAGTTTTGCTTCTTGAGTCGACTAGGTTGTGTCGATTGAGTCTTCGAACCAGTGGGGGCACGCTGAGTGCACCCACTGGGTGTAGTCCCCGTGACCATAGTTGACTGCATGCAGTCGGCTATGGTCTGAGAATCAGAACTTTCTCACTCGCTCTGAACAGATCATGTCGAGTGGAATCTGAACCAGTGGGGGCACGCTGAGTGCACCCACTGGGTGTAGTCCCCGAGACCGTAGTCGACTGCGGGTAGTCGACTGTGGTCTGAGAACAACTTTCTTCCTTCTTCTTCTTTTTTATACTCGGCCTGGACGGACCATGTCGAGTGGAAACTGGACCAGTGGGGGCACGGTAAGTGCACCCACTGGGTGTAGTCCCCGAGACTACTGTTGGATGTTTGATTCGGAAGTAGTCTTAGAACTTGTTGAATTTATCACTCTATTGCTTTGAAGTAACCAATCATCGCATCTGTCGACTGACCATCCTCTGACCGCAGAAATCTTGTGAACTTGGAGCTCGTTTTGCTGACCTGGAGCAGAAGCAAATTCAGCTCAATCTCGATCTGGAGTTAGCCAAGACAAACTTGCAGAAGGCCAAGGATGAAGCCGTTGGTATGAAAAACTTGTCGACTCATTCGTTCCTGAACCAAATGTTATTTACTTCTTCTGAACCAAGCGTTATTTCTTTCAGAAACAATGAACCAGGCTCTGGCGAAGAAGGATCTGGACCTTGCAGCCGCGCAGAAAGCAGCAGAAGAGAAAACTGCACTCGCCGACCAGAAGCTGGCTTCAGTCGGTAAACTGGAGGAAGAGAACACCAAGCTGAAGACTGCCCTTGATGAAGCCAACAAGGAGGCGACTCGTTTGAAGAAGGACAAGAGGACTCTGACCGACAAAGTGGAAGACATCGCCCGCAAGAGAGATGAACTGGAGAATTATCTGGGAGGGCTTGCCAAGAAGCTATTCGTCATGCTTGAAGGTACTTTTCTCCGACTGAGTGATTTGCTTTCGTCGACTAACCATAAACTGTCGACTCATTATTTCTCTGTGGGTGCAGAATTCTGCCAAAACTTTGAGGCTGAGACTGGCCGAATCGAAACGAGCTTGGACCCCATCAACTCCCCTGTCAAGGATGAAGCCGCCATGAATGTGCTCCGACTGGAATCCCGTCTTGATAGCGTCGTTGACTATCTTGCTCGACTGAAGGCTGCGGTGTCGTGGATCGACACGGCACTCTGGCCAAGGGCGACGCTACCGAATGATCTCGAGTCTCTGATGACTCGACTTAATGAGATTCCCAGTCGAGTGCAGGAATGGAAGAAATCTTCTGCTCGATGTGGTGCTGACGTGGCTTTGTCTCTGGTCCGTGTCCATTGCAAAGAAGCTAGAGAAGAGAAGCTAGCAGCGATCAAGGTTGCCAATACCAAGAGGCTCGACTTCCAATCTTTCATGGAAACCTTCATTGCTGCAGCTACTCGGATTGCTGATGGAATCGACCTGGACGAGTTCGTCGAACCTGCCAGCCCTCCCCCTGCGGAGTGAACAAACTTTATACCTTGCCTTAAATTTGCCTTGGAATGCCGAGTGATTTTGTAACCGTTAAACTCCTTCGGGTCTGATGCCTGAGCACTTTTATTCGCGGTCTGGAACTTCGCGAGATTTATCTGACCTTGGTCTTTCTCTGAATATGCTTGTGTTTGCCTTCGAGTGGAACTTGTTTCTTCACTCGGAATAGTCTTTGTATTTGTGATGCAGCTCCGAGGAGAAGGTCGCAGTCGACTGCTACCTCTTGAGCACTGCGTTGGGTTTTCCCTTCAAGAGGAAAGGGTGATGCAGTAAAGTAGCGTAAGTATTTCCCTCAGTTTTGAGAACCAAGGTATCAATCCAGTAGGAGACCACGCTCAAGTCCCTCGCACCTACAGAAACAAATAAGAACCTCGCAACCAACGCGATAAAGGGGTTGTCAATCCCTTCACGGTCACTTACGAGAGTGAGATCTGATAGATATGATAAGATAATATTTTTGGTATTTTTATGATAAAGAGAAATAAAGATGCAAAGTAAAATAAAAGGCAATAGAAATACCTAAGTGTTGGAAGATTAATATGATGGAGAATAGACCCGGGGGCCATAAGTTTCACTAGTGGCTTCTCTCAAGAGCATAAGTATTACGGTGGGTGAACAAATTACCGTCGAGCAATTGATAGAATTGAGCATAGTTATGAGAATATCTAGGTATGATCATGTATATAGGCATCACGTCCGTGACAAGTAGACCAACTCCTGCCTGCATCTACTACTATTACTCCACACATCGACCGCTATCCAGCATGCATCTAGAGTATTAAGTTCATAAGAACAGAGTAACGCTTTAAGCAAGATGACATGATGTAGAGGGATAAACTCATGCAATATGATATAAACCCCATCTTGTTATCCTCGATGGCAAGAATACAATACGTGCCTTGCTGCCCCTGCTGTCACTGGGAAAGGACACCGCAAGATTGAACCCAAAGCTAAGCACTTCTCCCATTGCAAGAAAGATCAATCTAGTAGGCCAAACCAAACTGATAATTCGAAGAGACTTGCAAAGATAACCAATCATACATAAAAGAATTCAGAGAAGATTCAAATATTGTTCATAGATAAACTTGATCATAAACCCACAATTTATCGGTCCCGACAAACACACCGCAAAAGAAGATTACATCGAATAGATCTCCACGAGAATCGTGGAGAACTTTGTATTGAGATCCAAAGAGAGAGAAGAAGCCATCTAGCTAATAACTATGGACCTGAAGGTCAGAGGTAAGATACTCACACATCATCGGAGAGGCTATGGTGTTGATGTAGAAGCCCTCCGTGATCAATGCCCCCTCTGGCAGGACGTCGGAAAAGGCCCCAAGATGGGATCTCATGGGTACAGAAGGTTGCGGCGGCGGAATTAGGTTTTCGTGGATGCCTCTGTTGGTTTGGGGGTACGTAGGTATATATAGGAGGAAGAAGTACGTCGGTGGAGCAACGTGGGCCCCACGAGGGTGGAGGGCGTGCCTGGGGGGTAGGCGCGCCCTCCTGCCTCGTGCTCTCCTTGTTGCTTTCTTGACATGGACTCCAAGTACTCTGGATCACGTTTGTTCCGAAAATCACGTTCCCAAAGGTTTCATTCCGTTTGGACTCTGTTTGATATTCTTTTTCTGCGAAACACTAAAATAGGCAAAAAACAGCAATTTGGGTTGGGCCTCCGGTTAATAGGTTAGTCCCAAAAATAATATAGAAGTGTATAATAAAGCCCATTAAACATCCAAAACAGAATATAATATAGCATGGAACAATAAAAAATTATAGATACGTTGGAGACGTATCAAGCATCCCCAAGCTTAATTCCTGCTTGTCCTCGAGTAGGTAAATGATAAAAACAGAATTTTTGATGTGGAATGCTACTTGGCATAATTTTCAATGTAATTCTCTTAATTGTGGTATGAATGTTCAGATCCGAAAGATGCAAGACAATAGTTTAATATTGACATAAAAATAATAATACTTCAAGCATACTAACTAAGCAGTTATGTCTTCTCAAAATAACATGGCCAAAGAAAGTTATCCCTACAAAATCATATAGTCTGGCTATGCTCTATCTTCGTCACACAAAATATTTAAATCATGCACAACCCTGATGACAAGCCAAGCAATTGTTTCATACTTTTGATGTTCTCAAACTTTTTCAATCTTCACGCAATACATGAGCGTGAGCCATGGACATAGCACTATATGTGGAATAGAATGGTGGTTGTGGAGAAGACAAAAAGGGAGAAGATAGTCTCACATCAACTAGGCGTATCAACGGGCTATGGAGATGCCCATCAATAGATATCAATGTGAGTGAGTAGGGATTTCCATGCAACACATGCACTAGAGCTATAAGTGTATGAAAGCTCAACAAAAGAAACTAAGTGGGTGTGCATCCAACTCGCTTGCTCACGAAGACCTAGGGCATTTTGAGGAAGCCCATCATTGGAATATACAAGCCAAGTTCTATAATGAAAATTTCCCACTAGTATATGAAAGTGACAACATAAGAGACTCTCTATCATGAAGATCATGGTGCTACTTTGAAGCACAAGTGTGGTAAAAGGATAGTAGCATTGTCCCTTCTCTCTTTTTCTCTCATTTTTTATGGCCTTTCTCTTTTTTTAGTCCGGAGTCTCATCCTGACTTATGGGGGAATCATAGTTTCCATCATCCCTTCCTCACTTGGGACAATGCTCTAATAATGATGATCATCACACTTTTATTTTCTTACAACTCAAGAATTACAACTCAATACTTAGAACAACAATATGACTCTATGTGAATGCCTTCGGCGGAATACCGGGATATGCAATGAATCAAGAGTGACATGTATGAAAGAATTATGAACGGTGGCTTTGCCACAAATACGATGTCAACTACATGATCATGCAAAGCAATATGACAATGATGGAGCGTGTCATAATAAACGGAACGGTGGTAAGTTGCATGGCAATATATCTTGGAATGGCTATGGAAATGCCATGATAGGTAGGTATGGTGGCTGTTTTGAGGAAGGTATATGGTGGGTGTATGATACCGGCAAAAGGTGCGCGGTATTAGAGAGGCTAGCAATGGTGGAAGGATGAGAGTGCGTATAATCCATGGACTCAACATTAGTCATAAAGAACTCATATACTTGTTGCAAAAATCTATTAGTTATCGAAACAAAGTATTACGCGCATGCTCCTAGGCGGATAGATTGGTAGAAAAAGACCATCGCTCGTCCCCGACCGCCACTCATAAGGAAGACAATCAATAAATAAATCATGCTCCAACTTGATCACATAACGGTTCACCATACGTGCATGCTACGGGAATCACAAACTTTAACATAAGTATTTCTCAAATTCAAAACTACTCAACTAGCATGACTCTAATATCACCATCTTCATATCTCAAAACAATTATCAAACATCAAACTTCTCATAGTATTTAACACACTCATAAGATTTTTTTACTAATCTTGAATGCCTATCATAATTAAAGCAAATTACCAAGATGTTTTTTAGGACTCTCAAAATAATCTAAGTGAAGCATGAGAGAACAATAGTTTCTATAAAACAAATCCACCACCGTGCTCTAAAAAATATAAGTGAAGCACTAGAGCAAAAACTATATAGCTCAAAAGATATAAGTGAAGCACATAGAGTATTCTAAAAAATTCCGAATCAAGTGTGTCTCTCTCAAAAAGGTGTGTACAGCAAAGATGATTGTGGCAAACTAACAAATAGATACTCAAATAATACAAGACGCTCCAAGCAATACACATATCATGTGGTGAATAAAAATATAGCTCCAAGTAAATTTACCGATGGGTGAGGACGAAAGAGGGGATGCCTTCCGGGGCATCCCCAAGCTTTGGCTTTTTGGTGTCCTTAGATTATCTTGGGGTTCCATGGGCATCCCCAATCTTAGGCTCTTGCCACTCCTTGTTCCATAATCAATCAAATCTTTACCCAAAACTTGAAAACTTCACAACACAAAACTTAACAGAAAATCTCGTGAGCTCCGTTAGCGAAAGAAAACAAAACACCACTTCAAGGTACTGTAATGAACTCATTCTTTATTTATATTGGTGTTAAACCTACTGTATTCCAACTTCTCTATGGTTTATAAACTATTTTACTAGCCATAGATTCATCAAAATAAGCAAACAACACACAAAAAACAGAATCTGTCAAAAACAGAACAGCCTGTAGTAATCTGTAACTAACGCAAACTTCTGGAACTCAAAAAAATCTACCAAAATACGAAGATCTAGACAATTTGTTTATTGATCTACTGCAATTGGAATCAGTATTTTATCACGTTCTGGTAATTTTTAACAATTGTTTTCGTGAACAGAAAGTTTCTGGAATTTTCAGCAAGATCAAATAACTATTATCCAAGACGTTCCTATAGGTTTAACTTGGCACAAACACTAATTAAAACACAAACACAAATCTAACCAGAGGCTAGATCAAAGATTTATTCCATACAGAAGCCAAAAGCAAAAAACTAAAAATAAAATTTGGTTGCCTCCCAACAAGCGCTATCGTTTAATGCCCCTTGCTAGGCATTGATAATTTTAATGATGCTCACATGACGGATAGTAATTGAAACACAAAGAGAGCATCATAAAATATGTGAAATCACATCTAAGTCTAACGTACTTCCTATGCATAGGCATTTTATAAGAAAACAAATTAGCAAGACAAGCAAGATCTAGCATATGCAAGGGAGAAGAAAGAAGCAATAGCAATGTCAACATAACGAGAGGAAATTTAGTAACATGAGAATTTATAAGACCATATTTTCCCCTCTCATAATAATTACATGTGGGATCATAAGCAAATTCAACAAAATAGCTATCACATAAAATATTTTCAACACGATCCACATGCATGCGAAGTTGACACTCTTCCAAAATAGTGGGATCAACATTAATTAAAGTCATGACCTCTCCAAACCCACTTTCAATATTATTGCCAAAATTATTATCAATCTCATATTCATCATGGGGCTTAAATAAATTTTCAAGATCGTAAAAAGAATCACCCCAATCATGATCATTGCAACAAGTAGTAGACATGGCAAAGCTAGCATCCCCAAGCTTAGGGTTTTGCATATTATTAGCACAATTGACATCAAGAGAATTTATAGTAAAATCATTGAATCATGATTTTTATTCAAGGAGATATCGTGAATCTCTTCATAAATTTCTTCATCACAATTTTCAGATTCACGAATTTCAAGCAAAACCTCATAAAGATAATCTAGTGCACTCAACTCACTAGCAATAGGTTCATCATAATTGGATCTCTTAAAGAGATTAGCGAGTGGATGAGGATCCATAAACTTCTAGCAAGCAAAGATGCAAGCACATAGAAGGCACATGCCAACACAAGCAAACGAAAAAGACGAAAGGAAGAGGGGCGAATAAAACGGCAAGGATGAAGTGGGGCATAGGAAAACGAGAGGCAAATGGCAAATAATTTAATGCGAGGGCTAAGGGTTTGTGATGGGTACTTGGTATGTTGACTTTTGCGTAGACTCCCCGGCAACGGCGCCAGAAATCCTTCTTGCTACCTCTTGAGCACTGCGTTGGTTTTTCCCTTGAAGAGGAAAGGGTGATGCAGTAAAGTAGCGTAAGTATTTCTCTCAGTTTTGAGAACCAAGGTATCAATCCAGTAGGAGACCACGCTCAAGTCCCTCGCACCTACACAAACAACTAAGAACCTCGCAACCAACATGATAAAGGGGTTGTCAATCCCTTCACGGTCACTTACGAGAGTGAGATCTAATAGATATGATAAGATAATAGTTTTGGTATTTTTATGATAAAGAGAAATAAAGATGCAAAGTAAAATAAAAGGCAATAGAAATAGCTAAGTGTTGGAAGATTAATATGATGGAGAATAGACCCGGGGGCCATAGGTTTCACTAGTGGCTTCTCTCAAGAGCATACGTATTACGGTGGGTGAACAAATTACTGTCGAGCAATTGATAGAATTGAGCATAGTTATGAGAATATCTAGGTATGATCATGTATATATGCATCACGTCCGTGACAAGTAGACCGACTCCTGCCTGCATCTACTACTATTACTCCACACATCGAACGCTATCCAGCATGCATCTAGAGTATTAAGTTCATAAGAACAGAGTAACGCTTTAAGCAAGATGACATGATGTAGAGGGATAAACTCATGCAATATGATATAAACCCCATCTTGTTATCCTTGATGGCAACAATACAATACGTGCCTTGCTGCCCCTGCTGTCACTGGGAAAGGACACCGCAAGATTGAACCCAAAGCTAAGCACTTCTCCCATTGCAAGAAAGATCAATCTAGTAGGCCAAACCAAACTGATAATTCGAAGAGACTTGCAAAGATAACCAATCATACATAAAAGAATTCAGAGAAGATTCAAATATTGTTCATAGATAAACTTGATCATAAACCCACAATTTATCGGTCCCGACAAACACACCGCAAAAGAAGATTACATCGAATAGATCTCCACGAGAATCGTGGAGAACTTTGTATTGAGATCCAAAGAGAGAGAAGAAGCCATCTAGCTAATAACTATGGACCTGAAGGTCAGAGGTAAGATACTCACACATCATCGGAGAGGCTATGGTGTTGATGTAGAAGCCCTCCGTGATCAATGCCCCCTCTGGCAGGACGTCGGAAAAGGCCCCAAGATGGGATCTCACGGGTACAGAAGGTTGCGGCGGCGGAATTAGGTTTTCGTGGATGCCTCTGTTGGTTTGGGGGTACGTAGGTATATATAGGAGGAAGAAGTACGTCGGTGGAGCAATGTGGGCCCCACGAGGGTGGAGGGCGTGCCTGGGGGGTAGGCGCGCCCTCCTGCCTCGTGCTCTCCTTGTTGCTTTCTTGACATGGACTCCAAGTACTCTGGATCACGTTTGTTCCGAAAATCACGTTCCCAAAGGTTTCATTCCGTTTGGACTCCGTTTGATATTCTTTTTCTGCGAAACACTAAAATAGGCAAAAAACAGCAATTTGGGTTGGGCCTCCGGTTAATAGGTTAGTCCCAAAAATAATATAGAAGTGTGTGGCACCTAGAGCCACCTAAAATATGGGTTCCGATTTGAGGTTTGTTTGTTTGCTTGGTGTGTGGCACCTAGAGCCACCTAAAATATGGTGCAACTATGATTTGTTGCCACAAGTATTCCAATGTGATCACACCAGAAGGAACTTTAGGTTTAGTTTTGGTTAAGAAGAAAGAAGAAAGATGAAAAAAAGAAGAAGATAAAGAGGAGAAAGAAGAAGTGTATTTTCCCCCTATTTTTAGATTACTATGCTCTTTTTTTCAACATTTTCAGTTTTCTTTCATGTCTAAAGAAATCCCTAGTTTTGAAGGGTGCCAATTGCCATTGCCAACTAACCTACCAAATTAACTAAGTGTTGTTGATGTTGTTGAGCACAAGTGCATTGCTTTTTTTTCTCAGTTTTCTTTCATGTCTAGAAACTTGGCTCTATGTTTATAGATATGCTTCTAGCTAGATACTAATTGGTCTCTTCTGCTGCTTATTAGAGATGGGGGGAGGCCGTCACCGCTGTCTCCGCTCTGCCACACCGAAGTACGAGTTGGATGCTTTCGAGTTCTTCAGTATCATACTTGGGACTTCCTCCAAGAGGCAGGTATATAGAAGGAGAGATCTCCCCTTCACCCATCTCATTATGATAACTCTGTTGTTTGCTACATCACTCCTTGTCCCAAACTGCAGAGGCTGCCTGACACTTATATGAACATGCTGGGTGAAGATCCGCCAAATAATGTGAAGCTGCGACAGGCCAGCAGCGGGGTTCGCAGGCTGTGGGACGTGGACTTGGTGATCAAGGAGGGCCACATGTACCTGTGTCATGGCTGGGAGAAGTTCTACCGTGCCTACGACCTGCGGCTGGGGTACTTCCTTCTCTTCAGGCACGACGACGACGCCAACATGCTCATCGTGAAGGTGTTCAACGCGACTATGTGTCGCATGCGCTACGCTGACGACGATGATGCCGGTACGTTCTGCCTCTTCTTATTCCTCTACATTTGGCTTTGTCTTGCATCGATTGTTAACGGTCATTAATTGTTGCATTTGGACAGGCAATGGGAGCAGCAGCAGCGACACTGGCTACAGCCAAAGCAGCAGCGATTCTGGCTGTAGCAAAAGCAACATCGATTCTGGCTGTAGCAAAAGCAGTAGCGATTCGGGCTGCAGCAAAGACAGCAAGGAGGATGATCCGGACTGGAGTGGGGAAGAAGAGGAGCAGAGTGGGCATCAGGCTGAGGATGACCTCCTAGCGATGGTGGTGGCCGACCAAGGGCAGGAGATGGTGGTGGCGCACCATGGGCAAGAGATGGTGGTGGCTGAGGATGACCTAGCGATGGTGGTGGCGCCGGCGATCCCACAGCTGGGCGACATGACCACGCCAATTGTGGTAGAAGACTACATCCCACTGCCTCCACCGCCTCCACCGCCTCACCGCTCTTGGCGCATCAGGCTGAGGAAGGAGAAGGAGAAGAACAATGAGAACTGAACTATGTCAGGTATGTCAGATCTCCAAAATGATCTATATATAGTTTGCTCTAATATGCTTAGTTACCTATGTTAGCTCTAATATGCTTAGTTACATATGTTAGCTCTAATATGCTAAGTTATCTCTACTATGCTTAGTTTCCTATAGGTTAGCTCCAAAATTACTTATGTTAGCACAAAATGACCAAGTTTACATAATAAGCTTATAGTCTTCTTCTTCTTCTTCCAAAATGACATAAGTTAGCTATAAGTTAGCTCTAATATGCTTAGTTCACTCAAAGATGGCATAATTAGCTAGGTTGGCTCCATTTTACTTAAGTATGCTTATTTCTTATAGTCTTCTTCTTCTTCTTCATTTTCTTCTTCTTTTTCTAACATCTTGTTTATCATTTTGCAGATTTGATTTAATTCACAGAAGCTTGCATGGATGGAGTGCTTCTTTTCCATTTGTGCTTTTATTTTGTATCAATGAACTTGCATGGTTGGAACTTGTTATATGGATGGATGGACAACGGTGTAGGATGAATAATGTGAAACTTTTGTAATATGTAAGGATGGAACTATATATGTGTTGGTTATGTATGTATATATGATGAAACTTGTGTGTTGGATATGCTTGTTGTTTATATATGTGAATTGCTGTGTATATCTCTGTATATCTATGAATTGCTGTCAAATTGGATGAATTAAATTAAAAACAGGGTTGTACAGGCTCTTTGCCGTCTGCCACCGACGGCAAAGGGCTCTTTGTCGTCCGCCGCGGATGGCAAATAAGCCACGTGGCAACCACCTGTGCTTCCTGGCAGCTGACCCATTTGGTCAGTTTGCCTACAGTGGCAGACGGCAAAGGCTTGAAGCTCTTTGCCGTCAGCCGCGGACGACAAAGGCTGCCGTTAGACGCCTAACGGACTAACAGCGAATTTATTGCCGTCGGCTTTCTTTGCCTTCCGCCGCTGATGGCAAAGGCCCCTTTGCCGTCCGCTTCAGAAAGCAGACGGCAAAGAAGCTCTTTACCGTAGCCTACTTTGCCGGAGCCTTTTGCCGTCCGCGGCAGACGGCAAAGATCTTTGCCGTCCGCCACCCTTGCCTTTGCCGTCCGCCGTGGCAGACGGCAAAGTAGCAGATTCCTGTAGTGACTGCAGCTAAGCCCCCGAGTGAGAGGGTTGCTCTTCACTCGGTAGGATTTTTCAAACTTAGGCGAGTACTGGACTGCAGCTAAGCCCCCGAGTGAGAGGGTTGCTCATCACTCGGTAGGATTTTTCAAATTTAGGCGAGTACTGGACTGCAGCTAAGCCCCTGAGTGAGATGGTTGCTCCTCACTCGATGGGATTTTTCAAACTTAGGCGAGTACTGGACTGCAGCTAAGGCCCCG
>NC_057814.1:613339661-613429042 GCF_018294505.1 Triticum aestivum
TTCTCTTCACTCGGTAGGATTTTTCAAACTTAGGCGAGTACTGGACTGCAGCTAAGCCCCCGAGTGAGAGGCTTGCTCTTCACTCGGTGGGATTTTTCAAACTTAGGCGAGTACCGGACTGCAGCTAAGCCCCCGAGTGAGAGGGTTGCTCTTCACTCGGTAGGATTTTTCAAACTTAGGCGGAACGGATTCGCGGCTAAGCCCCCAAGTGAGAGACTTGCTCTTCACTCGGTAGGATTTTCAAACTTAGGCGAAACGGATCCGCAGCTAAGCCACCGAGTGAGAGACTTGCTCTTCACTCGATAGGATTTTTCAAACTTAGGCGAAACAGATTCGCAGCTAAGCCACCCACTGGGGGATTTCAAACACATGCGTAATCGACAACAATCATTTAGAAGACTGTAAAACTATGTCTTTGATAAACAAACTAAAAAGGTATTTCTTATTACAACTCAATAGTCTGAATGCTTAAGAATAAAAACGACGGAGTAACTCTGCATTCCAAGCGCGTGGCTCGTCTTTATTGTGCTCCACATTATAGAGGTGATACACTCCATTGTGGAGCACCTTGGTGATGATGAAGGGACCTTCCCATGCAGGAGCAAGCTTGTGTGGTCGTTGCTGATCCACTCGGAGAACTAGGTCTCCCTCTTGAAATGCTCGACCTCTCACGTTTCTAGCATGGAATCGATGAAGGTCTTGCTGATAAATGGTCAACCGGATTAGGGCCATCTCTGTTTCCTCTTCCAGAAGGTCAACAGCATCTTGTCGAGCTTGTTCTGCTTCGGCTTCTGAGAAAAGTTCCAATCGGGGCGCATTGTGAAGCAAGTCACTCGGAAGCACAGCCTCAGCCCCGTAGACTAGGAAGAACAGAGTGCGGCCAGTCGACCGATTTGGAGTTGTTCTCAATCCCCAAAGTACTGATGGTAGCTCATCAACCCAAGCGCCTACTACATGCTTGAGATCACGCATCAATCGGGGCTTCAGCCCTTTGAGGATCAAATCATTTGCTCTTTCCGCTTGCCCATTTGACTGTGGGTGGGCGACTGAAGCATAATCGACCCAAGTGCCTTGGGAAGCGCAGAAAGCTCTGAACTCATATGAATCAAAGTTTGACCCATCATCTGTGATCATGCTGTGCGGAACTCCATATCTGAATGTTAACTCTCTGATGAAACTGACAGCAGTACTTGCTTCGAGGTTTTTGATAGGTTTAGCTTCAATCCATTTAGTGAACTTGTCGACTGCTACGAGCACATGGGTGAAGCCACTCCTGCCAGTCCTCAACGGTCCGATCATATCTAATCCCCAAACTGCAAATGGCCAGACGAGTGGAATGGTTTTCAAAGCTGAAGCAGGTTTGTGAGATATGTTGGAGTAGAACTGGCATCCCTCACACTTGTCGACTATCTCTTTCGCCATCTCGTTAGCATGTGGCCAGTAAATCCCGGCTCGGTATGCTTTGGCCACGATGGTCCGAGAGGACGCATGGTGACCACAGGTCCCCGAGTGGATATCATTGAGGATCATTCGGCCTTCTTCTGGCGTGATGCATTTCTGACTGACTCCAGTGACACTCTCTCTGTAAAGCTGTCCACCCATCACAGTAAAGGCTTTGGATCAACGGACGATCTGACGAGCCTCTTCTTCATCCTCCGGGAGTTCTTTCCTAAGAATATATGCAATGTATGGCACTGTCCAATCAGGAATGACGACCAAAACCTCCATGACCAAGTCGACCACGGCTGGGATTTCAACTTCAGTCGGATCAGTGGAGCTCTTAGGCTGTGGGGGTTCTTCGGTGAAAGGATCTTATTGAACTGAAGGCGAGTGAATATGCTCCAAAAACACATTGCTGGGAATGGGCTCCCTCTTGGAACCTATCTTTGCCAAGTCATCGGCTGCTTGATTTTTCAGTCGGGGTATATGATGAAGCTCTAACCCCTCAAACTTCTTTTCTAATTTCCTCACTGCATTGCAATAACCAGTCATAGCTGGACTCCTAACATCCCATTCCTTCATCACTTGATTGACTACCAAATCTGAGTCGCCGTAAACCACTAGGCGCCGGACGCCGAGTGAAATGGCCATACGCAACCCATACAGAAGTGCCTCATATTCAGCTAGATTGTTGGAAGAGTCAAAGTGAATCTGGAGAACATAACTGAGCTTGTCGCCTCGGGGAGATACTAGGACTACCCCAGCACCTGAACCATTCAACATCTTGGACCCGTCGAAGAACATAGTCCAATGTTCCGACTGAATCTGAGTCGACAGTTGTTGTTCAATCCACTCGACGAGAAAATCTGCTATTGCCTGTGATTTGATTGCTTTCTTTGCCTCAAACTTGATATCCAGCGGGAGGAGTTCAATCACCCATTTAGCCACTCGACCAGTTGCATCTCTGTTTTTCAATATTTTTGACAATGGAGCGTCGCTGACGACTGTAATTGAATGATCTGAGAAGTAATGTGCAACCTTCTTTGTGGTCAAGTAAATCCCATAGACAAGTTTTTGATAATGTGGATATCTCTGCTTGGATGGGGTTAAGACTTCAGAAATATAGTATACTGGGTGTTGAACCTTGTATGCCTTGCCTTCTTCTTCCCGCTCGATCGTGAGTACCGTACTGACAACTTGTCCAGTGGCTACAATATAAAGCAGTAAAGGCTCTTTGCTGATTGGAGCGGCGATCACCGACTGGGTGGAAAGCAGGGTTTTGAGCTCTGCAAACGCTGCGTCAGCTTCAGGAGTCCACTCGAACCTGTCAGATTTCTTCATCAGTTGGTAAAGAGGCAACGCCTTTTCACTGAGATGAGAGATGAATCGAATCAAAGCAGCCAAACAACCAGTAAGCTTCTGAACGTCGTGTACATGCACGGGGCGCTTCATTCGGAGGATTGCACCAACCTTCTCGGGGTTTGCGTCGATTCCACGTTCGCAAACGAGGAAACCGAGCAACTTTCCACCTGGAACTCCAAACGTACACTTTGACGGGTTAAGCTTGATATCATATCTCCTCTGATTGGCAAAGGTTTCAGTGAGGTCGGCCAGCAGGTCGGAACCTTTGCGTGACTTAACCACGATATCATCCATGTATGCTTCCACATTCCGATTGATTTAAGTGAGCAGGCACTTCTGTATCATGCGCATGAATGTGGCACCTGCATTCTTGAGATCAAAGGGCATGGTGACATAGCAAAAGCACCCGAACGGGGTGATGAAAGCTGTTTTTATTTCATCGGGTCCATACAGTCGGATCTAGTGGTACCCGGAATATGCATCCAGGAAAGACAACCGCTCACATCCCGCAGTCGAGTCGACTATCTGATCAATGCGAGGAAGAGGGAAGTGATCCTTCGGGCAGGCCTGATTGATATGCTTGAAGTCGATACACATACGGAGTGAACCATCCTTCTTAGGAACCATGATGACAGTGGCGAGCCACTCGGAGTGGTAAATCACTCGGATGAACTCAGCTGCCAGAAGCCGAGCTACTTCCTCGCCAATTGCCTTTCTCTTCTGGACGGTGGACCGCCGGAGATGCTCCTTGACCATTTTTACCTTTGGGTCTACTCGCAAACGGTGCTCAGCCAGCTCCCTGGGCACACCTGGCATGTCAGAAGGTTTCCATGCGAAGATGTCCTAGTTCTCACGGAGGAATTGGATGAGCGCTTCTTCCTATTTGCTGTCGAGCGTCGTTGAAATATGAGTCGGAGCAGCATTGGGATCGGTCGGGTGAATATGAACCGACTTGGTTTCACCGGACGACTGAAATGCAGACTCTGAGGCAGGCTTCTTAGCCCGCAGCAAATCACTCGGATCAGCATTCTTCTGGTATTCCTGCATTTCAACTGTTGCCATCTGCTCATCAGAAATTTTCGAGCCCTTCTGAAGGCACTCCTCTGCTTTCTGCCGATTACCAGTAACTGTGATTCATGCCTCTGGGACCAGGCATCTTCAACTTAAGATAGACGTAACACGGTCGAGCCATAAAACGAGCATATGCAGGCCTGCCCAGAATAGCATGATAAGCACTTTGGAAATCTACCACCTCAAATGTCAACTTTTCCTTACGGTAATTCTTTGAATCACCGAAAACCACGTCAAGAGCTATCTGACCGAGTGATTCATCCTTCTTTCCAGGGATAACGCCGTGAAAGCTCATGTTGCTCTCACTAAGTTTGGACATCGGAATGCCCATCCCCTTCAGAGTTTCAGCGTAAAGAATATTTAGACCACTGTCGCCATCCATCAACACTTTGGTCAGTCGAGTGCCTCCAACCACTAGGTTGACTACCAGCGCTTGCCGCCCTGGAGTGGCAACGCGTGCTGGGTGATCAGACTGGTCGAATTTGATCGCAGTTTGCGACCACTTCAAATACGTCGTCGTTGCCACTCCATGTTTACTTCTCAGTTTGCGACCAGTTTGCAACCATGTTTACTTCTCTGTTTATCACTTTCAGTCAACTTTTGCTCTCGATATCAGCAAAAATCACTAGGGTGGAATTGACATTGGGGAAACCGTCATCTTCTTCTTTGTCCTCGTCCTTATCAGACTCCTTTTCCTTCACACTGGGTTGTTTCTCTGGGAATTGCTGGATAAGGACTCGAGACTGTCGTGTGGTGTGCTTGGGATAAATCAGGTTTCCCTCTTCGTCTTTCTTAGTGTGAATGTGACATGGAAAATCTAACACATCATTCCCTGCTTGATCTTTCACTTTCTTGGGGGTCTAGGGCCCCTTAGGTTTCCCTTTAAACTTTCCTTGTATCACTGCCGCAGTTTCACCAGGTCCTGCAGGCTCAACTTTACGTTTCTGTTTCCGATTGAAATTGCCTCCACCGGTGTCCTGACCGACTGGTTTACTCTTTCCACTGTGGAGTCAATCTTCTTCTTCTCCATTAGCATACCGAGTGGCTATTTCCATCATCCGAGTCAGAGACATATCTCCCGTCCGACCGAATTTCAGGTTAAGCTCTCGATACCGAACGCCTTCCTTGAAGGCACAAACTGCTTGATGCTGAGATACATTTTCCACTGTGTGATGCAAAGTGGTCCACCTCTGAATGTAATCCCTTAGAGTCTCATTCGGCTTTTGCATGCAATGTTGCAATTCTGTCAATCCTGCTGGCCGTTTGCAAGTACCCTCAAAAGTTCTGACAAACACTCAGGCAAGCTCCTCCCAACTGAATATACTGCTTGGGGTCAACTGATTCAGCCACGCTCTGGCCGAACCTTCCAGCATCAGAGGAAGATGCTTCATGGCCACCTCATCATTGCCACCACCAATCTGCACAGCCACTCGGTAATCCTCAAGCCAAGTGCCGGGCTTGGACTCACCAGTGAACTTGCTGACTCCAGTCACCAACCTGAAGTTGGGAGGAATCTCTGCAGCCCTGATGGCTTTGCTGAAACACTCTGGACTTGAGACATGGACTCTGCTGCCAGTCGGGCGATCCCTGTCAAGTCCCTCTCTGTGTGCTCTGTTCCTATCGAACAGACCTTGGACAAGGATCGATCTCGCATCAAAGCCTGGCTCCCTTGGGTCGACTGGTACCCTTCGTTCTCCACTGTGCGGGCGCCTGTCATCATATTGCCGAGGCACATATGATCCACTCCTCGGAGGAGGGGTGGGCACCCGACGACGGTCATCACGGCCAAGTCGGTGATCATACTGCTCGTGGTTCCGACCCACGTACTGATCCTGCCGATGCCCACGCCCCTCACGCCTCGGGGGCGGTCTTGGGCTGTGGGCCGACTGAATTGTGTCTACCATCACAGATCTGCTATAAATCCTATTCCGCGACTGAGACACCGCTGTGTTCTGCTCTCCTGCTGCCCGGAGTAAGGCCCGGATCTGCATCAAACCCCTACCAGCCTTAGACTAGGAAGGTTGGATAGACTCCGCTATACGGGCCGCAGCTGTGAGATTCTGAATCGGAGTGCGGTATACCTGAGGTTGAGGCAGGAAAAGTTGTCGCTGTCGTCGACTGGACTCAGGAATCCGCTGTCGAGCACGCTCGTCGAGTGCATGCTGAAGGTTCTCCAGTCGAGTGCGCTCAGCCAGATTGGCCAGGCGCGCCTCCTCAAAGGCCCGGGCCTCAGAGGACTCTCCAACGATGGGCCTGTTGAGCGCCTCCATGTTCTGGTGGTGAAGCTCCTCCCTCTGCTGTGAAGAAAGGGTTTCGGGGTGGTACTCTTCGTGAACGCGCGATGGGTCGCCGCCGCCATCACCGTCGCCGTTGCGACGGAAACCAGGCGGGCTGCGCAGCGTGTCGACCATCAAGACTTCTGCCGCGGGATCGCTGCTGTCGCACTCGGATAAGGTCTCGATGGAGCCAACCGACAGATCGAACAGGCCGTGGAGTGATTCATCGGGCTCGATTGCCGCGACTTGGGGGGTGGCCGACTGGCGTGCCACCGCGTGTTTTACCCATCGCTGAAGCCGCGAGCGACCAGATCTCTTACGGCGGTGAACAGCGGGGAGCGAAGAAACTGCGGCAGCCGACCGATACTGGGTCGACGGCTGCCGCAGAAGGACGCCTCGAGCGCACGCGCGAAAGTGCGTCGCCCCGCGGACGGGGAGTGTCTCGACGTCGAGGGGGGCTTCCTGCAGCCAGGCGGAGTCGTCGGCGACGAAGACGAGCGCGCCGAGACGGATCTCGCGGCCCTCGGCCAATCCACCGCCCAAAACCATGATGATGGGAATCGGAAAAACTGCAACCTCACCAAAAAGTCGCTAAGACACCTGCCCCACGGCGCCAACCGTCGTGGTTCTAAGACTGACAGTAGAATGTGGGGTAGGTATGAGAAGGCAAGATCCTAGCTATGGTGAGGTTGTACACACATGATTTACGAGCTCAGGCCCTTCACAGTGGAAGTAACAGCCCTACGTCTCGGTGCTCGGGAGCTCGGTCGATTGGATTATGTCTGTGTAGTTACAAGGGGTGCGAACCCTTGTGCCTGAGGAGGAGGGTGGCTTATATAGAGTTCGCCAGACCCCTCCGGCCCTCAGTTACACAGGGTTCAATGTACATAAAGATAAGAACGTCACTGGTAACGCCAGCATTAAAGTTATATAAATGACCATTAAGACTACGGAGTGAACGTCCGATCGTTGTCATTCAGAGTGACCTTAGACCTTCTGTTCTCCGAGTGGATTCTGGTATGGTCGAATGGAATTGGGGTATCCGAGTGAACACTCAGTCGAGTGGGTCGAGTCCTGTAGAGATTCCAGTCGGCGGAATCTACTGTCCTTCGGATGTCTTTGACCATACGGCAGTGTCCTTAGGTAGGGTACTTAGATCAGGTGTATTGCCCTACCCTAGATACATGTCATCATCAGCCGGGCCTTCTCCCGCTCCTCCTCGCTCGCCCTAGGAGCACCCAAGGCGAAGTAGAGGTGCTCCCCAGGGCTGATCGTACCATCGCCAGGAGCTTGTCCCAACGCGGCACTAGAGTTGGTGTTGAGTGCCACGCCGAGGACAGGATGGGCCACCTGATCCGCCGCTTGTTCCGCCCCAGCCGCAGCGTAGTTCACCTTGGACGTGGTTTCGGGCCCCCTGGACCCCGAGCCGACCAGTACTGGCCTCCCCTCCTGGGAGAAACCCAGCAGCTGCAGCCCAGGATCCGTCGCCATCGAGGACGCCGCCTTCTCCCCGAGCTGATCCGTCGCTTGGATCAGCGGGGATGCCGCCACAGACAGATTCTGGACAGCAGTAGCAACCACAGTTATTACCTTGTCCGGCAATTTGACATTGTCCATTAACCCATCATCTTCACGGGTGCTCTGCATGCCCCAAAAGTCGAGGTGCCGCCGGACCGACCCACCCCAACCTGGAGCCTTGAGGTCGATGGAGTACTCTGCCTTGCGCTGCTCAACCGGAATGCCGCAGAACTTTGCCGTCATGTGTCCCACCATACCACAGCATAGACAAAAGTTAGGTAATTTTTCATACTTGACATTGAAGCGGATTTCCTAAGTGGTACCGAGGGGAGTGATGGCGACGAACTTCAATTGATCTAGCCACTTGCTGAGAGAGAATCTTGCGTGTGTTCATTGTGGACTAATTTTCTTCGCTCCCACCAAGTATAGGAACTGCCCACCGCAATAATAAGATGAGACCTTCCCTGGCCGAGGACGGCAGCTCTTCCATTCGTATCCTCAAGAAGGTGCGCCGGAATTAACTCCCCTTGGAGATGCATGGAGCATGCCAGACCGACCACCTTCCCCATGCCTAAAAGTTCGAACACAGCAGCTGCTTTTTTGCATTCGAAACTCCGAATAGCACATGTTTCAGCGCTTTTGCACCATCATCGCAAGCCAGGCATCTTCTTAGGTGCAATTTTGAGACGTGTGTGGTATCTGCCAATATAGCTCTGCATTGGAGGGTTCCATCTTCCATGCGTGCGCGCAGCGAGATCTCCGTACGCCAAATTTGTTTGTCATATTATAATACATACACGAATCTGACAGAAAAGTACCTGACTGACGTCTACTGATATAAGATAATCTGTGTTCACAGGCATACCGGATCCGTGGCGCAATGGTAGCGCGTCTGACTCCAGATCAGAAGGTTGCGTGTTCGATTCACGTCGGGTTCAATATCCCGAACCTAGTCCGGTCCATTTTTTATATATTTAAGTTGCTTTTTGTCCCACATAAAATCTACCGTCCATATCCCAAACTTAGCCTACACAAAATGCTACTAGCTTACACAAACACGGGAAAGGACAATATGTTGATACCAACTCTTAAATGCTACCAACTTGCAAAATTCAAATTTAAATATGTCAAAAAATTCTGAAAAAAATCATGCATGTTCACAACACATATGTCGACAACCCCTAAAATATTCAGTTCCAAATTCAAAATAGAAACAAAAAAAGACAAATTCAGATGTGAATAGTGTCATTTTTGTTTTTGTCTTGTTTTGACAATATTCATGATGGATTTGCCGTTTTTGTTTCACTTTGTGTATGTCGAATTTTGATCTGATTTTTTAGCGGTTGTTAACCCATGTGTTGCGAACATCTATGATATTTTTTCAGAATTTTTTGACACGTCCAAATTTGAATCTTACAAGTTGGTATCATGGTATCATTGAAGGACTGATATCACCTGAAGCTTTCCCACACAAACACGTCGACCCCATGGCCACAACGCCACCTAGCTTCCCCTCCCCGTGGCACGCTCCAATGCCACTCCGAAAAATTTCTCCATTGATTTCCACACGGCCCAGATGCTAGCCTACACAAAATGCTACTAGCTTACACAAACACGGGAAAGGACAATATGCTGATACCAACTCTTCAATGCTACCAACTTGCAAAATTCAAATTTAAATATGTCAAAAAATTCTGAAAAAAATCATGCATGTTCACAACACATATGTCGACAACCCCTAAAAATTCAGTTCAAAATTCAAAATAGAAACAAAAAAAGACAAATTCAGATGTGAATAGTGTCATTTTTGTTTTTGTCTTGTTTTGACAATATTCATGATGGATTTGCCGTTTTTGTTTCACTTTGTGTATGTCGAATTTTGATCTGATTTTTTAGCGGTTGTTAACCCATGTGTTGCGAACATCTATGATATTTTTTCAGAATTTTTTGACACGTCCAAATTTGAATCTTACAAGTTGGTATCATGGTATCATTGAAGGACTGATATCACCTGAAGCTTTCCCACACAAACATGTCGACCCCATGGCCACAACGCCACCTAGCTTCCCCTCCCCGCGGCACGCCCCAATGCCACTCCGAAAAATTTCTCCATTGATTTCCACACGGCCCAGATGCTAGCCTACACAAAATGCTACTAGCTTACACAAACACGGGAAAGGACAATATGCTGATATCAACTCTTAAATGCTACCAACTTGCAAAATTCAAATTTAAACATGTCAAAAAATTCTGAAAAAAATCATGCATGTTCACAACACATATGTCGACAACCCCTAAAAAATTCAGTTCAAAATTCAAAATAGAAACAAAAAAAGACAAATTCAGATGTGAATAGTGTCATTTTTGTTTTTGTCTTGTTTTGACAATATTCATGATGGATTTGCCTTTTTGTTTCACTTTGTGTATGTCGAATTTTGATCTGATTTTTTAGCGGTTGTTAACCCATGTGTTGCGAACATCTATGATATTTTTTCAGAATTTTTGACACGTCCAAATTTGAATCTTACAAGTTGGTATCATGGTATCATTGAAGGACTGATATCACCTGAAGCTTTCCCACACAAACACGTCGACCCCATGGCCACAACGCCACCTAGCTTCCCCTCCCCGCGGCACGCTCCAATGCCACTCCGAAAAATTTCTCCATTGATTTCCACACGGCCCAGATGCTAGCCTACACAAATGCTACTAGCTTACACAAACACGGGAAAGGACAATATGCTGATGCCAACTCTTAAATGCTACCAACTTGCAAAATTCAAATTTAAACATGTCAAAAAATTCTGAAAAAAATCATGCATGTTCACAACACATATGTCGACAACCCCTAAAAAATTCAGTTCGAAATTCAAAATAGAAACAAAAAAAGACAAATTCAGATGTGAATAGTGTCATTTTTGTTTTTGTCTTGTTTTGACAATATTCATGATGGATTTGCCGTTTTTTTTTTCACTTTGTGTATGTCGAATTTTGATCTGATTTTTTAGCGGTTGTTAACCCATGTGTTGCGAACATCTATGATATTTTTCAGAATTTTTTGACACATCCAAATTTGAATCTTACAAGTTGGTATCATGGTATCATTGAAGGACTGATATCACCTGAAGCTTTCCCACACAAACACGTCGACCCCATGGCCAGAACGCCACCTAGCTTCCCCTCCCCGCGGCACGCTCCAATGCCACTCCGAAAAATTTCTCCATTGATTTCCACACGGCCCAGATGCTAGCCTACACAAAATGCTACTAGCTTACACAAACACGGGAAAGGACAATATGCTGATATCAACTCTTTAATGCTACCAACTTGCAAAATTCAAATTTAAACATGTCAAAAAATTCTGAAAAAAATCATGCATGTTCACAACACATATGTCGACAACCCCTAAAAATTCAGTTCAAAATTCAAAATAGAAACAAAAAAAGACAAATTCAGATGTGAATAGTGTCATTTTTATTTTTGTCTTGTTTTGACAATATTCATGATGGATTTGCCGTTTTTGTTTCACTTTGTGTATGTCGAATTTTGATCTGATTTTTTAGCGGTTGTTAACCCATGTGTTGCGAACATCTATGATATTTTTTCAGAATTTTTTGACACGTCCAAATTTGAATCTTACAAGTTGGTATCATGGTATCATTGAAGGACTGATATCACCTGAAGCTTTCCCACACAAACACGTCGACCCCATGGCCACAACGCCACCTAGCTTCCCCTCCCCGCGGCACGCTCCAATGCCACTCCGAAAAATTTCTCCATTGATTTCCACACGGCCCAGATGCTAGCCTACACAAAATGCTACTAGCTTACACAAACACGGGAAAGGACAATATGCTGATACCAACTCTTAAATGCTACCAACTTGCAAAATTCAAATTTAAACATGTCAAAAAATTCTGAAAAAAATCATGCATGTTCACAACACATATGTCGACAACCCCTAAAAAAGTCAGTTCAAAATTCAAAATAGAAACAAAAAAAGACAAATTCATATGTGAATAGTGTCATTTTTGTTTTTGTCTTGTTTTGACAATATTCATGATGGATTTGCCGTTTTTGTTTCACTTTGTGTATGTCGAATTTTGATCTGATTTTTTAGCGGTTGTTAACCCATGTGTTGCGAACATCTATGATATTTTTTCAGAATTTTTTGACACGTCCAAATTTGAATCTTACAAGTTGGTATCATGGTATCATTGAAGGACTGATATCACCTGAAGCTTTCCCACACAAACACGTCGACCCCATGGCCACAACGCCACCTAGCTTCCCCTCCCCGCGGCACGCTCCAATGCCACTCCGAAAAATTTCTCCATTGATTTCCACACGGCCCAGATGCTAGCCTACACAAAATGCTACTAGCTTACACAAACACGGGAAAGGACAATATGCTGATATCAACTCTTAAATGCTACCAACTTGCAAAATTCAAATTTAAACATGTCAAAAAATTCTGAAAAAAATCATGCATGTTCACAACACATATGTCGACAACCCCTAAAAAAGTCAGTTCAAAATTCAAAATAGAAACAAAAAAAGACAAATTCAGATGTGAATAGTGTCATTTTTGTTTTTGTCTTGTTTTGACAATATTCATGATGGATTTGCCGTTTTTGTTTCACTTTGTGTATGTCGAATTTTGATCTGATTTTTTAGCGGTTGTTAACCCATGTGTTGCGAACATCTATGATATTTTTTCAGAATTTTTTGACACGTCCAAATTTGAATCTTACAAGTTGGTATCATGGTATCATTGAAGGACTGATATCACCTGAAGCTTTCCCACACAAACACGTCGACCCCATGGCCAGAACGCCACCTAGCTTCCCCTCCCCGCGGCACGCTCCAATGCCACTCCGAAAAATTTCTCCATTGATTTCCACACGGCCCAGATGCTAGCCTACACAAAATGCTACTAGCTTACACAAACACGGGAAAGGACAATATGCTGATACCAACTCTTAAATGCTACCAACTTGCAAAATTCAAATTTAAACATGTCAAAAAATTCTGAAAAAAATCATGCATGTTCACAACACATATGTCGACAACCCCTAAAAAAGTCAGTTCAAAATTCAAAATAGAAACAAAAAAAGACAAATTCAGATGTGAATAGTGTCATTTTTGTTTTTGTCTTGTTTTGACAATATTCATGATGGATTTGCCGTTTTTGTTTCACTTTGTGTATGTCGAATTTTGATCTGATTTTTTAGCGGTTGTTAACCCATGTGTTGCGAACATCTATGATATTTTTTCAGAATTTTTTGACACGTCCAAATTTGAATCTTACAAGTTGGTATCATGGTATCATTGAAGGACTGATATCACCTGAAGCTTTCCCACACAAACACGTCGACCCCATGGCCAGAACGCCACCTAGCTTCCCCTCCCCGTGGCACGTGGTGGTGGCAGCCGCAGCAAGGGGGGAGGGGGGTGGAAATGGGGAGGCGGACCCAGCCGCGCCGCCGTAGAGTTGGCGTGGTTTTTCCTGCGGAAGACCGACGGCGGCAAGGACCGGCTGGTGGCCAAGTTGGACCGCCACGTCAAGGTGGTCCGCACTAAGGACTGCTTCCTCCTCTTCGAGGAGCTCGGTCGAACTATACATGACATGCCCCCGCGAGCCGTCTCGCCCGATGAGTTATTCTGTAGTACTCCCTATGTTTCATAATGTAAGACGTTTTTTAACATTAAACTAGATGATCGATTAGCACTTACTGTGATAATAAAGAGTTTTTTTTTGTGTGGAGGTGATAATAAAAAGTTTCTGAAACTATTGACACAACATATACGCGCGTACCATGTCCCAAAATTTGAAAAGCAACTTCGATTTGCGGCTTAAGAAAAATATATGTGGCAAACCAAACCTGACTATGTATAATACTAGCATGGATGTTTTGTATACAAATTTAGTTTTCTCTTGAAGTCACAATTCAAGAGAAAATTTTGTACCACTGACTGAAACTAGTGCTACTATTTTTGTGGGAAGAATTGAGGGCAGGAAAATCATGTGGCACTTATTTTTGCCCGTTGTAGCTAAAGATAGGGATTAGCCATGCATGGGATTAATCATGCATGCATGCATGCATGGGATGAGAGTTGTTTGGATGCATGGTCACCTACCTCCTGATCAACGATGATATAAACAGCCCTGGCGCTCCTGTTGAGGCCACACCCGCGCCCGAGCCCGCGCTTACACCACCCGCCGGTGGCCGGAGGAGGAAGCGGCTAGCCGGAGGAATCAAAATCAATCCGCGTGCCCAGCATGGACGCCGCCGAGCAGCTGCCAGCACCGGCCGCGCCGACGACGCGCGCGCTGGTGCACGCGCAGCCGCCGGTCCACCCCTGGACCACGGGCCTGTTCGACTGCGCCGAGGACCCCGGGAACTGCTGGATGACGTGCTTCTGCCCGTGCGTCACCTTCGGGCTGGTGGCGGAGATCGTGGACCGCGGCTCCCTCTCCAGCGGGGCGAGCGCGGCGCTGTACGTGCTGATGGGGATGGTCACGTCCTGGTGGTTCCCGCCCATCTACACCTGCTTCTACCGCACCAAGATGCGCGCCCAGTACGGCCTCCAGGAGGAACCCTACCCGGACCTCTGCGTCCACTGCTTCTGCGAGTACTGCGCCCTCTGCCAGGAGTACCGCGAGCTCCACAACCGCGGCTTCGTCATGGACATCGGTGCGTGCGTGCGTGCGTTCGTGATCTATCGTTGGTCTGTATTTCCGTCCTGCCGGCCGGCCGTGCGTGTGTTGAACTGCGGTGGATGGATGCAGGGTGGCACGCCAACATGGAGCTGCAGCAGCGCGGCGGCGTGGCGGCGACCGTGCCGCCCGCCATGCACGTAGACGGGATGACGCGGTGATTGTGATCGATCGGTGCAAGAGCTAGCTAGCTTAGCCACCTAGCTGTTGGATCAAAATCTATATACCCTTGCATCTCGATCCATGATGCGAGAGGGGTAGTTCAGCTTAGGACAAGAGATCAAGCTCTCAGGTGAGGGGGTGTGGTATCTTCTCGGTTCTTAGTGCAGGTGTTCGGCGAGATCGTTGCCAAGGCGGCTGGCAATGCCTTCGACGCTGTTTCTATCTTCTCCGACAGGTGTTCGAGCTTGAAGGGCGACTCCATCTTCAAGGGGTGCTTCTTTTTCTATCAGTTAGGTGCTTGTAGGGTGGGTTGTGTTGTAAGCTGTTTTCTCAACACCTTTGTATCTTTTGGGCCGTTGGCTTTCACGTTGCTTTCTCAGTGTAGTTGTTTCGTTGTGCTAATGTGCTTGTGTTGGTTGTATTCCAGATGGGGTTGATGGCTTTGCTAATTCAAAGCTGGGCTCGTCTCGAGCCTCATTTCGTAGATAAACTTATTAAAGACCAAGTTGTCTTGTTGGCTGTATTCCTGCGAGGTTTATTTCATGGTCCCTGCGTTCCAAAATAATTAAAGTTTTAGGTTTTTGTAAAGTCAAACTTGCTTAAGTTTGACCAGTTTTGTAGAAAAATACGGTAAGATCTACAATATCGAATACACGTAGTACAAAACTATATGTCCCAAAGAATCTCAAAAGACTAAGTTGGTGTTTTAGATGTTAATATATTTTTTCTATAGACTTGATCAAACTTAAAGAAGTTTCACTTTGAACAAATCCAGAACTTCAATTATTTTGAAATGGAGGTAGTATATTATTAACGACGTGTAGCTACCCAACGCTAGGTTGGAGCCATGCTCCTGTCACTATGTGGCATTTGTGGGAAGCTCGTAATGATGCTAGACATGCTCCTAAAAGCGCCACCAATTCGCAGTACAATAGAGAAGATCCGTGCATATTCAGATTTGATCATGCAACATATTTTCATCTCTAAATCTGTCAACAGGTGTGAGTCGACTTCATCCAATCCTCCCTGGACTCCGCCGCCGACAGGTATAATCTTGATTTGCTCGGATGCTGCAGTTTTTTCTGACTTGAACAGGTCTGGAGCTAGTGTTGTTGCTTTAAACCATGATGGTGGATGCGTTGCTGCTATCTCTGAACCACTACATGGTGCTTCTAATCCTGAACTAGCTGAAGCTTTAGCTTTGCGTACTGCTGTACAGTTAGCAACTGATGAAGGCTTTTCGGATGTTATCTTTGCGTCGGATTGCCTTTTGCTGGTGCAAAAACTGAATTCGAGATCTTGGGATCGCTCCAGCATTGGCATTGTTGTTGAAGACATCAAGTTTGCTTCTTGAAGCTTTGTTTCTGTGGTGTTCAAACATGTTCATCGGCAAGTTAATGTAGCAGCTCATTTGTTAGCTAAATCTTGTAAGAATTTGTCTAGTGTTGTTGTTTTTCATTTTGCTCCGGACTGTATCCGAGAGACTCTTTGTAACTTTGTTCAGTGATCAATAAAGCCGTTGTTCTCTCTCAAAAAAAAACGCTAGGTTGGAGCCGCTTTCATAAATTTAGCTTTTCCGCTTAGCGTCATTTGCGAAACTGATGTCAATAAATACTCGCTCTTATTCCACAAATTCAAAATGTTTTACCTCTCTAACAGCACACCTGATTGATGATCCGTTTTCACCATTGACATCGTCTTTACAAGGGCATCAAAACTATATTCACTAGTAGAAAACAGAGCTTTGATTCTAACCGGATCGGAGCAATAGTCCCAGCCGCATTACGAACCGGGACTAATGTGAGCATTAGTCACTACACCATGGTTGTTAATCGGAGGCATTTTGGTAAGGGCGTTTCGGAAAATGCCTCCAAACTGTATATACGTGGCATTTTTTTATTTGCCTCAAATTCCTGTATATAAGAAGGAGTTTCATGAAAATGCCTCCCATTGTAGTAAGCTTTCACGGCATTTTCTCAAACTGCCGCTAAACAGACATGAATCGGAGCCGTTCTCAAGAAAAGCCTAAAATCGATGTAGATTTTGAGGCGTTCTTTTAATCGCCTCAGCGGCGCCCGCCTAAAGGATGGCCCTGCAGATTGGTCGCACGGCCGTTGCTGCGGCGGTGGACTGGGACGGCACCGCCGGACAGTTGCTCAGGCAACGAGCAGCTACAAAACTGGCCCCGTACAGCGGCTCCCGCAGCCATGGATGAGAAATAAGGTGCCGGCGGCGCGTTGCTCAAAACTCTAGTTCCGGCATCGTCGTTTATTTTTTTAGAAAAACAGGGAGGCCCTCCCCGGTTCCATTACTCGAATGAAACCCCTAGAAACATAATCCATACATCAGCTCACTGAGAGGAGCAGTTCATGAAGTGAAAAGAAAAGCAGGAAAATAGCAAACGGGTCACTAGAAAGCCCTATTACAAAAGTAGCTCCCCGGGAGGGGGGCGGGGGGAGCCAAGCACGCTGAGACGTAGGACCTCTACATGATGCCGACGCCTTCGTGCAAAGCCCTCCGAGTCTTCATGGGTGGTGCTGCGGCAGCCTGTGGAGACCAGCAAGTGATAAGGGTTGACACCGGGCTGATAACAGTCGCCTTGCCGCGGGGGTCTCTTTTCTTGGGAGACGAGAAGCTTTCATCATCTTCAGAGATCTTGAGATTCCTCCATGGTTCGAACACCAGCTCGCTGTGGGAGTTCAACCGCTCTTGATCAGCATAGGATTCTGAAGGAATTTTGCCAGGTGTGCCACAAAGACCATCGGTCTTTCCCTGCACACATTCGGGGATAGAATGATCTAGTTCCTTAGAGTATTCAAGATCGATCTCAGCACCTGGGTAACAGAGATCCAAGCAGTGTTATTGACGATCATATAATTTCTTTTTTTTTTTCCAAAGGCACCATAGCACAACTGAACTAACAGTATTCAAGGCAGAGTTTTTGTTGTTAGAAACCCAAAATCTAGCAACAGACTCAAAGTCAGCTCCCACTTGAACATCAAAGTGCCCATTAATGAAAGCCCACAAGTTTTTAGCCATAATACAGTCAAAGAAAAGGTGCCTATTGGATTCTTGATCAGAACAATAAACACAATCAAGGGGTTTAATGATATACCTCTTCCTTAGGTTATCTCTAGTCATAAGCTTGCTGTTAGCAAGCAGCCAGAGAAAGACATGAATTTTGGGAGGAACCCTAAGCTTCCACACTGCAGGGATAAACATAGGTTGGATCCCCCCAAAATTGATCACATGGTAAAGTGAACTAGAAGAATATTGGCCTTTGCTATCTATCTTCCATATCAGAGCATCAGGTTCAGAGGACGACCCAATACTTCCAACTATTTCTACTAATTGGTACCATTGTTCCATCATTTTGTCATCAAAATTCCTCCTGAAGGTGAGTTTCAATTGATGTCCACCCCAAACCTCATTGACACATTTAATTGCTCATTACAGATAGAGTAGACAGGCCAAAATTGGACTGCTAAAGGGGAAGTACCAAACCAGGTGTCCTCCAAAAATCCAACTTTATCACCTATACCAATTTTCCACCTATACCCAAACTTCAAAGTTTGAGTAATGGAGTTAATCCCTTTACAGAACGTGGATCAGTTTTGGGTAGGGGAAGGGGCAAAGAGGTTAGGCCTCACAGCCATGTATTTATGATCAATAATCTATTTTCAGGGTTTCCCATCTCCTTCATAATATTTTTTAATCCAGGAGCCCAGTAGACAGATATTGATTTCTTGAAGGTTGGGAATGTCAAGGCCCCCAAAATCTTTTTTCATAGAGAGATGCAACCCCTGTGGGTTCTGCCCAGATCTTGTTGACCAGGTCAGAGAAATCCTCCCTCGGGAGCCACCACTTCTCAAATTTAAAACTACTTTTCCTAGGTGTTTGGTTCACACCAGAGTCCAGAGGATAGGTGTGTGATCACTACCGCATCTAGGTAAGGCTTTGTAAGAGGACAGAGGAAAAATTCTATCTAAGCTAGTGTCAGAGAAAAGTCTATCAATAGTAGACATAATTAGGTCCACCTGGTTGTTAGCCCAAGTGAATTTCCTACTAGACAGTTTAATTGCTAAAAGGCTCCAGATCTCAATCCAAGCATTGAAGTTATCACTCTACTTATGATTGATCACACCATTGTTTTTGTCACTAGAGCTCCTGACCAGATTAAAGTCCCCACCAATAAGGGTAGGGGTATCTATATCCACAAAGACAGTGTGGAGCTCAGAAATAAAGGCCTCCTTTCCTTCATCATAGGAAGAGCCATAAACAGAAATCAATCTAAAGATTAGGCCATCTGATTTGATCTTGACTAGACAACTAGCATAAGAGTCTAGGTGGGACCAGGAAATGACTTCAAAAACTTCTAGGTCCACTCCCATCAGGATGCCACCAGCAGAGCCCTTTGATGGGAGGTGATGCCAAGAAAACTCTCTAGTCCCTACTAAAGATTTAAGGTAGGAGCTAGAGAATTCTATTTTTTTAGTTTCCTGAAAACCCAACACAGTAGCATGCGTTTTATTTATGATGTCAATAATAAGGGTTTTCCTATCTGGAGCAGCTATGCCCCTCACATTCTAGAACAGAGCATTCATGATGCATCTCTAGCTAGTCATGGGGTGCTTGCCCCGCTTGTCATGGAATTGTCATGGCAGATGTCCTAGTGCGAGGACTTAGTCGTGAGGCCAACGCATCTATGTGGTAGCTTGAGAGGGGTTGAGCGGAATCGAGAGACGCAACACAAGACAGGGATTTAGACAGCTTCGGGCCCCGGGAAACATCATCCGGTAATAACCCTACATGCTGTTTGTGGCTAGGTCTCATTATCATCACGAGGGAGTCGCCGTAAACCGGCTCTCCCAGTTATGTCTAGCCCTAAGATTATTTCTCCCCCCTCTTGGGGTGCCCTGCCCCTCCTTATATATGTTGAAGGGACGGGTTACATGTAGAGTCCAACTCGGATTAAGACTTAAACTATTCTGACTTCTCTTCATGGGCTTCTTAACGTCTTGGGCTTCATAACGTCTTGGGCTTGATAACGTCTCGGGCTTCATAACCCCAGGCGACTCTATCTGCCGGGTTATGACTGTCAACCAGTTATCACTATCTGCCGGGTTATGACTGTCTGCCGGTTTATGATGGTCTGCCGGGTTATGATGGTCTGACGGGTTATGACTTCCTGCCGGTTTATGATCTGACTTAACATCTGCCAGGTTATCATCTGACTTAACACCTGCCGGGTTATCATCTGACTTAACACCTGCCAGGTTATCATCTGACTTAACACCTTCTGGGTTATCATCTGACTTAACACCTGCCGGGTTATCATCTGACTTAACACCTGCCGGTTTACCAGGTCCCAGCCGGGTTATAACTCCCGCCGGGTCATACCGCGGGGTATATCCCCGACACCGCCTATGTTTACAAATGAGGGACCAGAGTCCATCATTGTGACTAGCAGGAGAATCAGAAAGAATTTCACTAGGGTTATCACAGACTAGGTTAGATCTAGGAACAATCCCCACAGTCCTGTCCTGGGTCTTATCAATACTAATGGTACCATTGGAACTTTTAGCATTATCTATTTTATCCAATTCTACTCCAATGCTAGTAGCAACAGAAATAAAGGAAGAGGATTATTGAAAAGAGAGAAAGAGGGTGATTTCTTACTGTTATCTGTAGGGACTTCCAGGTTTTGAACCTCTTTGAATTGTTGAGCTTTCTCAATAATAGTTCTTTTCTCACCAGCCAGCCTAGAGCTCATTCTGGAAGCTTGAACAGGTCCCCATTTACTCTGGTTTTTGGGTTGATGGAGCTTGGGGAATTCAGTGTCATATTGCTCTTCTGGGGCGTGGTAGCATTGGTAACTATCCCAATGCCAGAGGACACCCGATCCTCCTGCATTGCTTCAGGTTACATGTCAGAAATTGTATCATCATCATCCACAAGCTCCATCTCTCTGATTAAGTTGAATCCCATAGCATCTCCTTGGATTGAATTAAGGATTTTCTCCAAGTTACTGGTCCTGCCCGAGTATTGAGAATCTGGCAGCTGTGACTTCAAAAGTGATGTTGGTGGTAATTTCTCCAATCATGTGATTGTGGCCAATGGATTGAGATCTGGGATTGGTAGTTCCAGAGCCAGTCCCAAAACCATGATCAGACCCAGTCCTAGAGCCTCTGTTGGATCCAGCATCTTTAGAAGTGTAGTCTCTATGTTCTGCCTCCATGGAAGGTTGGATGCCAAAAGAAGGGTTGGTGGAGGTGACTGGATCCGTGGGAGGTATATATGAGGGGCTCAACCTCAATAAGCAACCTGTAGATCTTGCCATGAATCCGAAACACCTTCTCTTCTGGAATTTTAGATGGGTCTTTACAGACAATTTTCACCCTGACAGTCTCATAGAAGGACCTGAAGTTGTGTTGCCAATCCACATCAGTTAGGACCCCTAGGGTGGAGGTAATCTGGTCCAACATAGACCATTCACACCATTTAGGATTCATGTTCCTGATTTTGATCCAAACCTCGTGGAGCTCATCTTCAGCCTCAACATTGCCTTTCCAGACTTCCACATTGACAATGACATTATCTTTTTTGAGACCAAAACAAGGGTAACCAGCTACTTGAACCACATCAATCTCAGGGGGAAGTTTTACTAGGAAAGACCACTCATCTAAGCATTGATCGGCCATGGCCGGTTTGTCTTGTAGATGTCCGCAAATTCACTAGCTAGTTCTTGTTTAGTGACTTCACCAGATTCCACAAGCATAATAGCAACATTCTTTAGAGCCCCCATGTGTTGAGCATTGACATCTGGTTCATCTACATGGTAAAACCCAAGACAAGGGGCAGCACTGCCAACATATCTAGCAGAGGTATGGGGTTTCTTCCTGACAGGGCAGTTGTCAACCTTGTGAGTGACCATCATACAGATGAAACAGTTTTTTGGCTTCCCACATTTGTCCACATGATGACCAGGATCACCACAATTGTAGCAGACTACATCTAGGTAAGACATCAGGCCAGAGTTTGAGACTAGAGGAACCTTACCAGCCTGGTCCTATTTCTTCTTCTGAGAGTTCTTGTTTTGAGACCTATTACTGACCTGACTCCCAGACGTGGCAGGGTTGGCATTTGCAGATCCTCCAGGGCCTTGTCCTTGTGGTTGTGGTGGACCAAGAGGGGGGGGGGGGGCTAACCACTGCTGCTGCCAAACCCCCATGCTCTCCTGACGCCCTCCTTTGTTCTTGCCTCTCCCGCGCCCACGCCTGGTATCTCCCATCATGGATTGTGTGGCGGCGGCGGCGGACTTGAGGAGGAGGAAGGAGGGGGAGTTGAGATTAGGGTTGGACGACCCGTCTCTATATATAGGGGCCCAGAGCTGCGTGTGGAATTCCTCTGCCCAGTCACCATGGCAGTAAGGCAGGAGCTCCTCCATGTTGGCGCCTTCGTCAACACTTTTTGGGCAAGCTTTTTTGGCACGTCTCTATTTCTGCATGAAGCCGAACCCGCCTTCTCTCTGCATCACCAACAAGGCAGGTCCATCAACATGCCCAAGCGCAGCCACTCCAACAGTAACCAGCTGCTCTCCATGCGCAGCAAGAAAAATGGAGATCAAACTATGCAATGGCCGCCTCAGATGCTGATCACTGAGAGTCCATTCACCCCCATGAACACATGAATGGTGTTTGTGGTAAGCAGAGACGCTACATTGGCGAGGCCAGATTTCCTCCCGGCAAGTTTGCTTCCAAATGTTTTCAGCTAGGTGGTCGAAATGCTCCTCTTAAGCAGAGCCCTATCCACCCTCAAGCTTCCGTGCCTGAAATCCGTTGACCCAGGTACCGCACCCGTGACTCCGGCGAGCGGCATCACTGTTAATTCGTAGCTAGGGTCGGCGACAGGTATGGCAGGGGATCCACCTATTCTGATTCTGATGGCACCCTGGTAGGCATCACGTCTGTCAGGCACTTGAAGGAAATATGCCCTAGAGGCAATAATAAAGTTATTATTTATTTCCTTATATCATGATAAATGATTATTATTCATGCTAGAATTGTATTAACCGGAAACATGATACATGTGTGAATACATAGACAAACAGAGTGTCACTAGTATGCCTCTACTTGACTAGCTCGTTGATCAAAGATGGTTATGTTTCCTAGCCATAGACAAAAAGTTGTCATTTGATTAACAGGATCACATCATTAAGAGAATGATGTGATTGACTTGACCCATGCCGTTAGCTTAGCACTTGATCGTTTAGTATGTTGCTATTGCTTTCTTCATGACTTATACATGTTCCTATGACAATGACATTATGCAACTCACGTTTACCGGAGGAACACTTTGTGTGCTACCAAACGTCACAACGTAACTGGGTGATTATAAAGGTGCTCTACAGGTATCTCCAAAGGTACTTGTTGGGTTGGCGTATTTCGAGATTAGGATTTGTCACTCTGATTGTCGGAGAGGTATCTCTGGGCCCACTCGGTAATGCACATCACTTAAGCCTTGCAAGCATTGCAACTAATGAGTTAGTTGCGGGATGATGTATTACGGAACGAGTAAAGAGACTTGCCGGTAACGAGATTGAACTAGGTATTGAGATACCGACGATCGAATCTCGGGCAAGTAACATACCGATGACAAAGGGAACAACGTATGTTGTTATGCGGTTTGACCGATAAAGATCTTCGTAGAATATGTAGGAGCCAATATGAGCATCCAGGTTCCGCTATTGGTTATTGACCAGAGACGTGAAACGGTCATGTCTACATAGTTCTCGAACCCGTAGGGTCCGCACGCTTAAAGTTCGATGACGGTTATATTATGAGTTTATGTATTTTGATGTACCGAAGGTAGTTCGGAGTCCCGGACGAGATCGGGGACATGACGAGGAGTCTCGAAATGGCCGAGACGTAAAGATCGATATATTGGACGACTATATTCGGACATCGGAAAGGTTCCGAGTGATTCGGGTATTTTTTGGAGTACCGGAGAGTTACGGGAATTCGCCGGGGAGTATATGGGCCTTATTGGGATTTAGGGGAAAGAGAGAGGAGAGGCTGCGCGCCCCCCCAAGGCCTAGTCCAAATTGGAACTAGGGGGAGGGGTTGCGCCCCCTCCTTCCTTCTCTTCTCTCTCCCCTTTCCTTGACTCCTACTCCTACTACTTGGAAGGGGGGGGGATCCTACTCCCGGTGGGAGTAGGACTCCTCCTAGGGCGCGCCATAGAGAGGGCCGTCCCTCCCCCTCCTCCACTGCTTTATATACGGGGAGGGGGGCACCCCTTGGACACACAACAATTGATCATTGATCTTTTAGCCGTGTGCGGTGCCCCCCTCCACCATAGTCCACCTCGATAATATCGTAGCGGTGCTTAGGCGAAGCCCTTTGTCGGTAGAACATCATCATCGTCACCACGCCGTCGTGCTGACAAAACTCTCCCTCAACACTCGGCTGGATCGGAGTTCGAGAGACGTCATCGAGCTGAACGTGTGCTGAACTCGGAGGTGCCGTGCGTTCGGTACTTGATCAGTCGGATTGTGAAGACGTACGACTACATCAACCGTGTTGTGCTAACGCTTCCGCTTTCGGTCTACGAGGGTACGTGGACAACACTCTCCCCTCTCGTTGCTATGCATCACCATGATCTTGTGTGTGCGTAGGAATTTTTTTGAAATTACTACGTTCCCCAACAGCACTCCCATCGAGCAGCACGATCTGGATCCTCTGGTTCCCCCTCTTGCTTCGCCCGGTTAACGAACACAATCGGCGGCTCTGACAGATGCGACTTCTTGCGTTTCTCCTCCAAATTGCCTTCGAAGTAGATCCTTCGGGCCAGATTCAGTAGCTCCTGGTCCATGTGCGCTTTGTACGCTAGTGCTCGCGGACGAGAAATTTAGAATGGATCTGAGCCCGCTTCCACCTCCTCCTCCATTTCCCTCCACTCCCGAACACACAATGTCCAGGAGAGGGCATCATCGCGGATCCGCTCCCTCCATCTCCTTCCCTTTGTCTCCCTCAGGACCTTCGGCTAGACCGCATCGAGGGGCTGCAACATCTCTAGGAATGCCTGGTAGACAAACGGTAGTGGCATCCGGTATCCTCTCCCCTCCCCGAGCGGAATCCCCATAGATCTGAGGGTGTGGGGCATGGGGGCGGGCGAGCGGTGGAGCTCTGGGGTGGCTATGGGCGGGCGAAGCAGCAGAGGTGGCGACGAGGGTGGGGAACGGATGCGGGTGCGGTCGTGAGAGCGAGGCGCATCGGCGAGCAGAGGGAGGCAGCGGCGTTTTCCTATTGTCAGGGCATTTTCCTTTCTTTGTTGGTGGGGGATTGACAGTTCGCATCGTCGTTTATCCCAGCTTTGGCCGGCCGGTGATGCATGCCTTCGGTCGAGGGGCATGCATGCATGTTCAAATGGTTAAAAATAATACACACTTTGTTTGCTAAGTACGTATACGTCTTCCAGTTGATGCCGCAGTCGACTTGTTCTTTTTTCTTGCGCGCGAGCTAACGCTACAATCAATTAGCCCCCAACCACTTACATAAAAGGGAGGAAAATGTGCATAGGCTCAAGGATGGTAGCTAGGCGACCTTTCGCGCATGCTGATTGAATTAAAGTTTAGTTCGACTTGATGGGCCGTCGGCCCAACTCTTATCACGAAGAGCGCTAAGTGGCCAGACTCTATACCATATAAGTAGACCAGAGAGTGACTTCGAAAGTACCTGATGTGACGGGGCAATCCCGATCGCGACTAGACTGGGTTTGAATGAGGGTTTGCACCGAAAACGCCTCCGAAACATGGGAGCTTTCGAGGCACTTTTAAGAACGCTGTGCATCGTCGGCTCTTTGGAGGCATTACTGGAATACGCCATCATTAACCTTTCCCTTCGGTGTTATTTCTAGCGTTTTGGAGGAACGCCCCTAAAAACATGTAAAGGCATTTCTGTGTCATTTAGAGGCATTTTAGAATGCCTCGTAACGTCTGTCGTGTTGTAGTGAGTCCCGGTTCGAGCAGTTAGGACGCTGGCTAAGACTCAACAGGTCAGTCCCGGTTCGAATGGGACCTTTAGCCCCGGTTCCAGACACCAACCGGGAGTAAAGGTTGTCGCGCATGCCGCAACCCTTTTAGTCCCGGTTGGTGTCTAGAACCGGGACTAAAGGGTAGGCCTTTATTCCTGGTATTAGACACCAACCAGGACTAAAATTTTGCCTATATATATCCTCGCCCCTGCCCGCCCTCTCCTTTGTTTTTTCATAGTAGAAGGTGGGATATATGTGTGCTATTTTGTTCTCACTTCCTATGCACATGAGGTGTTCGATGAAATGCCCGAGCCATACTTAAGCTTTCTCCTCTTTATTCTCCCTTTTTCTTCCTCCAAGCTCCATTTCCCCCAAGATTTGTCTAGATTTGGCGGTGCACCAACTATCCAAGTGTTCTAAAAGGTTAGCAACTTCATCCTTTCATCTCTCATTACTAGTTTAGCTAATTAATTTCATGCTCTAGAAGTAGAGTGATTTGTGGGTTTTAGTTGAGGAGTGTATATATGTGGGAATTTATTTGATTTAGATGCAATCTGAGCTCAAATTAACTTCTTAGTTTGCACATGTGTAGGGTGCCGTCCCGTCCCCGTCCCCGTCCACTAGTAGAAAAAGGGTCTTTAGTCCCGGTTCTGGAACCGGGACTAAAGGGTCATTACTAAAGCCGCCCCCTTTAGTCCCGGTTCTTACACGAACCGGGACTAAAGGCCCTCCGCGTGGCCGCTGCCTGGAGGTCCACCTTTAGTCCTGGTTGGTAACACCAACCGGTACTAAAGAAAATTTTATGATTTTTTTTAAAAAAAATTTGTTTTCAAATTTCTGAATTATTTTAACCTCTAATCTCTAATCACCCCTCATCACTCCTCAATTTAACCTCTAATCTCTAATCACCCCTCATCATTCCAAATCATCTAACTTCCCGGACGGTCACCCATCCTCTCACTACTCCAGCCTGAGCACGCTTAACTTCCGGATTCTATTCTCCCTCGTTTCCAAGTCTGCACTTGTTGTTTTCCTGACAATAGTAAGATGTCAATCCTATTAACCCTCAGGAATTTAGCTTGAGCATAAAGTCACACATTTCACTGTTTGAGTTTGAAACTATTGTTCTAAAGAACAATAATTATTTAGTAACACTAATATTTCTTGAATAAGTAGTTTGACCATAGTTTGACCATAGTTTGACCGGATTTGACCAAAATTCAAAAAAATGAAATAATTATTTAGTAACACTAATATTTCTTGAATAATTAGTTTGACCATTGTTTGACCAAAGTTTGACCACAGTTTGACCAGATTTGACAAAAATTCAAAAAACTGAAATAATTATTTAGTAACACTAATATTCTTGAATAATTATTTAGTAACACTAATACTTCTTGAATAAGTAGTTTGACTATAGTTTGACCAGATTTAACAAAAATTCAAAAAAAACTGAAATTTCAGCATAACTTTTTTTCCTTTTAGAATTTGAGGATTCTAAAAATTTACAAACGAGCCGTAGGCAGTCAAATTTGGATGCGGATTTTCGTGCTGAACATTTTGATATATTATACGTTTTTTTCTAACATCGTATGCAAAAGTTATAGCCGTTTTACATTTTCCCTACACTTTTTGCAAAACATGTCCAAATTTAAGTTTTTAAATTTTCCTAACTAGTACATGTAGTAACATAACTACATCTGGAAGGATTTTAATTTTTGAAGTTTTTATCATTTTCTTTTGCTTTTTACAAACTGAAAAGGCGATCCAAGGGGGGGGGGTAGAGTTTGAAAATGGGACCTTTAGTACCGGTTCGTGCCATGAACCGGTACTAATGCCTCAAACCCCATTAGTACCGGTTGGTGGCTCAAACCGGTACTAAAGGTCTAACCTTTAGTACCGGTTGGTGCCACGAACCGCTACTAATGGGCATCGCACCCTTTAGTCCCGGTTCGTGGCACCAACCGGGACTAAAGGTCCCATTTGAACCGGGACTAATGCCTGTATGGTGCCCTAGCCGCTCGAACCGGGACTAATGCTCACATTAGTCCCGGTTCGTGATTCAACCAAGATTAATGCTCTTTTCTGGCCGAACCAAAGCCCTGTTTTCTACTAGTGGTCCTCACCGCTGTCGATCGCCCGCGACGATCTCGTCGCCGGCACCACCGTGGTGAGCCTCTTGTTCTTATCTTTGTTTAAAAGAACAGAAATTCTTACTTGTATGATTTTGATAGCTACTTGTATAATTTTCTTACTTGCATTATTGTTTGTTATTATATAGTGCCATGGTTTTGATATCCGCCCCGTCGGCTCTTGTCCGGTCTATGATTCGGATGTGGTATACTATCTTTTATAACTATTTGTTTCATTTAGTGTTTATGACAATTATGCCGACCAACTTGACATAGATATTTTTATCTAGGAGGTACGTGAACCGGAAATTCCAACCAACCCTCTTGTCGAGAGGTTAAATTTAGTTCAAAAAGAAAAAAAATATTTGAAAGAAAAACTGAAAAGAATGGAAGAAGAGAAGATAAAATTGGAGTTGGATGTTGCCTATGTCGTCGATCTACACAAGATTTAGATGGATGCAATGCGCTTGAAGATTAGAAAGATTAGAAAATATGCCATTGATAAAGAGGCTTAGTATCATTATGCTGTTGGATCAATGGTTACCTTACTTGCGATTTTGATCGCATTTGTTGTTGCATTTAAATGTTTTACATAGTTGTATTAGTTTCAATGTATAATTTAGATGCTCCAGATAATTGTATGTTGTTTTATGAGAACTATGTATGAACTTTATGTATTTATTTTTGCAGTAATAACATTTGATCAGTACTACTTTGGTTTTAATATGATGAACTTGTATTAATTTGGTCATTTCTCTATTCATGATGTTCTGTAATGGTTTTTGATATACTTAATTATATAATGCAGATGAACCGGCAATGGATGTACGGTGACAGACGCACTTCCAAGTACATTACGAGCCTGCATACTTTTATCGATGTGGCTGAGGCAAATAGGAAGAATGGTTTTATGTATTGTCCATGTACTGTCTGTGAGAATACGAAGAATTACATTTCCTCGAAAACCCTTCGGTTCCACCTACTTAAGTCCGATTTCATGCCCCACTATAATTGTTGGACCAAGCACAGATAAAGAGGGGTTATGATGGAAGACAATGAAGAAGAAGAGGATGATGACAACTATCCTATGTTCCCTGAATACGATGATACTGCAATGGGAGAAGCTGAAGATCAAGAGGCACCAGATGTGTCCGCTGATGATCTTCGCCTGGTCATTGTTCATGCACAGAGAGAATGCGAAAGTGAAAAGGAGAAGTTGAAATTCGATCGCATGTTAGAGGATAAAAAAAATGGTTGTACCCAAATTGTGAAGATGCCAACACAAAGCACGGTACCACACTGGATTTGCTGCAATGGAAGGCAGAGAATGGTTTATCTGACAAGGGATTTGAGAAGTTACTGAAAATAATGAAGAAGAAGCTTCCAAAGGATAATGAATTGCCTGACAGTACGTACGAAGCAAAGAAGGTTCTCCGCCCTCTAGGATTAGAGGTGCAGAAGATACACGCATGCCCAAACGACTACATCCTCTACCACAGTGAGGAGTACGAGAATTTGAATGCATGCCCGGTATGTGGTGCATTGCGGTATAAGATCAGATGAGATGACCCTGGTGATGTTGAGGGCGAACGCCCCAAGAAGAGGGTTCCTGCCAAGGTGATGTGGTATGCTCCTATAATACCACGATTGAAATGTCTATTCAGAAACAAAGATCATACCAAGTTGTTGCGATGGCACAAAGAAGACTGTAAAAAAGACGGGATGTTGAGAGTACCCGCTGATGGGTTGCAGTGGAGAAAAATCGAGAGAAAGTGGCCGGAGTTTGCAGATGACGCAAGGAACTTATGGTTTGGTATAAGTGCAGATCTATATCTATCTATCTATCTATATCTATCTATCTATACCTCTATATACACACACACACACACACACACACACATATATATATATATATATATATATATATATATATATATATATATATATACTAATTCTGGACTTCCTAAAAATTCCCACATTAATTAGAATTTATGAGCCGTTAATCTGGTGGGACCGAATTATTACGGTGTAGATTAAACCATATAATATGGGCTGAAATTTTACACAATTCGGCTGAAAAGATTGCCCGGAAGACTCATCATAGTTGTAGATGTAGAGTCCTTGCCTTACACGGCTGTAGGATTAGAAATCAAGGAGAGATATATACGCTTCAAAAAAAAGAAGCGGAAAGAGATAAGCCTCAGAATCCTTTCACGGTTGTGAAATAGAAGCCACCTCCCCTAATATACAGCTAACTCCATCGTCTCTTCCTCTCACAGCTAGAAAAGAAAATAACTCAATCTTTCTGCATGAACTCTCTATGGTCCCTATCCATCCTCAGTTGCGAGTTGCGACTATACGGCCTCCCATGCGGGACTGCATGCTCGCCTCTCCCAAACTGACCTAGCGCGGCTACATGATATCGGTGCCGGAGGCTGTAAGGCGGAGGCCACTAGATCGATTCCTTTCTAGACTAGGTAGCTTTGCAACAGCTTGGAAAAACATGCACGTAGTACAACCTGGGCTAATTGATTTCCTCGATCAGTTTGGTCGATACTTTTATCTGGCAGCAAAACACGCCAGTGCCGACGTACGGGATGAATAGATGGCGAGCTGTGCACCGGCGTTGGCCAGGGGCACCCAGTGGGAAAAGACGCCTGCCTCGGCCTGAGGCATTCTCGAGCGGCAAGTAGCCAAGCAAATTTAAGGCACGGTTTTTATTTCTCATGTTTTATTGCTTTATATGTCGGCTCAGGCCCTGATCACACGTCACACATCGCTCCTTGACGAGTACGCTCTGCTGGCTGAACATCGTATGTACTCTGCCTACCTTCTACTTTCTGGCTAGACGCGCAGGTGCACAAACCAGGCTTGATTAATACTCACGGGAGTTAAGCACGTACAAGGAAGCACGCAGACAGGGAGGTCGATTGATTCTGGAGCACGCGTGAGCTAGCTTGCACAACCTTGGTGCTGATCGAAGTAGCACCGGCTGAAGCCACAAAACTCACCGTGTAACACAATACGACGAGACAATACGAGGTCACGCGAGTTATGGCCACATCCACGTGTCGTGCGTGTTGATTTCTTTCTATCGATCAGGTACAGTTGATTACAGAGGAGCCATCATACAGGCATACATAGAACATATTCTACCTATTAACTTGACCGACTCGGCCAAGGCAAGAATTCTTGCCGGATAAGCTGGCGTGATCGTACTTAGGTGTGACACTTTATGTCATCTCCATTGTCATGTCTAATTTGCTAACTGCGTGTATGAGATATATATCTATAATATGGTATTAAACTATGATATTAAACAAATTAGATACACTTACAGGAATGATGTGGTTCTGTTGTAATATATTTGTAGTGTCAGGATTTCTTTCAGAGGCTTTTTAAGTAGTGTTCCATCGTTACATATTAGAACATAATTTGGTTTCTTTTGTGGTCCTTGATTTCTCCGTGTACAAAGAGCAGGAAGCGAACACATTTTTTATATTGTACCTAATAATAATATAACCTCAATAAAGTGTTTCTTGACTTTGTACCTTATCTACATTGTTTTTTTGTATATTAGTTTTGTGCAAGACCTTTTGTACAGATAGAAATCAAATTCGGCAAACTATGTCACATGTTCATGTGTTAGGTTTCGGATACTATAAGTTTGAACAGAAGCATCAACCCAATAATCTGGTGCTTAATCTTTTTTTTTTCTTACCGAACAACTTTAGGTCATTCTAATTATAGATTCTTTATTTTTTTCAGCGAGGAATTGCAGGTTTTCGTGTCATCTCTGCTTGGGTAAAGGGGGAAGAGTACTACATGTAAAATCATTGAATACGAGGTTGATCTATTTTGCTTGAAGAATTATGCATTTCTTATATATAGTTAGTTGATCCGATAATACAATTATATAATATAGTCTTTTAAATATAGTATCTATTATTAACTGACTTTGCCTAGCTTGCTTCGTTGTATATAATTAGGACAGTGTTGAAGGCAAGGCTAGCGTTGGAGATTTTGATTTCGCGTAAATGTAGTTGTTCTCCTCTGCATGATTTGTACTTCTAAAAGAAATTCTATGGTAGAATATTCACACTTACATGCTTATTTGTTAATTATATTTTGTCTAAAAAAACTAGAGAACTGTTTGCACATTACTTAATGTGCAAACTTTTGGCATAAACTAGAGAACTGTTTGTACATTACTCCATGACCACACATTTCCATTGTGGTTGTCATTTAATACAAGTAGTATAGATTTGGCTACTCGGCTCAAATCTGTTTCTATTTCAAATAATTAGATTTTAGGTCACTTTGATAATCAAATTTATCATACAAATCTACAAGTTTGTGACTTTTATCAAATATCTACAATTATATTCCTCTATACATGTTTGATTGAACATGGAGTCAATAACCATCTCAGCTATTAGTAAGACCAACAGGATTAGCCTACCTTTGGAATTGTGGATTGTCATGATCCCGTTTACCCAATAACATTTTGTGTTTTTAGTATTTTTTCACATACTCCTCTCATACTTTTGTTGTTATTTTTTCACAACCAATTATAAAATAGCCACATCACAACACAATATAGCATAAATGAACACAATAATTCTTGAAAGTTTTCTACATGAATTTTATCACATGATTTTGAAGGATTGAAGGAATATTATTTATACATGCTATATATTGCATAATTTTGAGTAAAATTGATCTTTTTATACATATTGCATGCTCCCAAAAGAGGAAGTACAATCAATGTTTTCCATGAACTTTTACTAAGGTTATGTATGATGCTAGCCCGTGCAGATGCACGGGTTGACGACTAGTAACATTAATCCTTTTGGGGAGCAGAGAAGCAATCATAGCACCTGGCCTGTGACTCTATGTATCTATAACCTTCCTCCTTGGTTGTGCATGAAGCGGAAGTTCATTATGATGTCACTGCTCATCCAAGGCCCTATGCAACCCGACAACGAAATTGATGTGTACCTAAGGCCATTAGTTGAAGAACTTTTACACCTGTGGGATACCAAAGGTGTACATGTGTGGGATGAGCACAAACAACAGGAATTTGACCTACGAGCGTTGCTGTTTGTAACCATCAATGATTGGCCTGCTCCTAGTAACCTTTCAGGACAGACAAATAAGGGATACAATGCATGCACGCACTGTTTAGATGAGACTGAAAGTATATATTTGGACAAATATAAGAAGAATGTGTACCTGGAACATCATGGATTTCTTCCGAGTAGGCATCCCTTAAGAAAGAAAGGCAAGCATTTCAAAGGTGAGGCAGATCACCGGAAAAAGCCCGTCCCCGGTACTGGTGATGATATATTTGATATGGTCAAGGATTTAAAAGCAATCTTTGGAAAGGGTCCTGGCGGATAACCTGTTTCGAATGACGCTGACGGACACGCACCCATGTGGAAGAAGAAATCTATATTTTTGGACCTACCCTATATATTGAAAAGTCCTAAATCCGCTCTACAATCGACATGATGCACGTGACAAAGAATCTTTGCGTGAACCTGCTAGGCTTTTTGGGTGTGTAAAGTGCTTGAGGCAGGAAGCCGGGTATAATTTATGTGAACAGCTACCAGAGCCCTACAAATGAATCATACAACTAGAAGTATTTGTCCTAATATATTGATCTTGATCAAGATATGAGTTGTGGTTCAGAGGAGGGTACGAGAACTCCTTACATAGATGCACGCGGGATCAAAGCGGGACCATCTTTCATGTCCTCTACAAAATAATCATATTTTTTGGTAATGTCATTCGTAGGCCATCCTTCATTCCACGGGCATTGTCGAGAACATGTGTTAGTGCAATTTAGTGAGAAATGTTTGGTGAATGTAATACAATACTTCACAGTAATAACTAAGGGTTGTGTTTAACATAGACATCGATTATTATCCAACAATATGAAAGGTCATGTGTTACAAAGCACATGCAAATACTCCAAACATATAAAAAGCAAAGCTAATATGTAAGCAAGTGTTGGATAAAAATATGCTAAGCAATATTAAAGGTTGTAATAACTTGCTAAACATAGGTTGTCGGATAATGACACTTAAATACAATCACTGAAAAACATATGTGCAAACTTCCACAATGAAATAGCAGAACTACATGTTCTTGTTTGACAACAAAATTACAATTAAGCTCAAGAGAACACACTCTTTAGAATTAGTAAGTAAAGTAATAATATCCATGCGGTATAAAAGTGGAATACACATGACCTTGAATTTTGAGATGGGAAATTATTTATTCAAAGGTGACAATATATAGGATCTAGCTAAGGTCAATGACCAGCAAAAGAAGACTTCAAGCAAAAGAAGACTTCCAACTCATAAAGAGTATCACTATATTTTGCAAGCATATTGTATAGTCCGATTCCTTGCTAGCCTTAGAGCTAAAGATATGAAAATTACAATTGTGATTGTGTTGTTTCCATGCTTGGTCGCGTAGATTCTGAAGCCAACTAGAGTGCAATTTCTTGCTTGGTTAGAATTAGCTCTTGGTAATACTCCTTATACTCCTCATGGTTAAGAACATCTTCTTTCATGAAGACATACCTAGCCACCACCCTGTGCTCTCTTCCTTGATCTTCTCAAAGTGTTGGATGCACTATTGTTGCTCTGTAATTCTCCACCACAAGATATCTCTCTAACAGGACAACATCCGTTTCCAACAAAGGCATCATTCATTGCTTCTGCTCATCCTTGACATTCCTCACAGTCAGCCTCCTTCCTCTCTTTGGCCTACTTAAATTGGAGTTGATATATAATGTTTATCACTATATGTATATTTGACAAGAAGAATCTTACTTCATATATTCATCTTGCTCAAAATAGGAGTTGATGTCAGAAAGTGGGGATAGAAATACCTTATATATGTGGAAGTGCATCAAAATTGGAACCACCAACCCATCTCTCAATGGCATCCCTCCCGTATATGCATTTTGCGCCACTGGAGACAATGTCCACCAACCCCTGCCACCATCTTCCTCATCCCATGCCAGGCTCAACGCTGTTGTCTCGATGCAATTTGCCTCCGGTTCATTAGACGCACCCAGGAGGTTGCGTTTCCTACCACATCTCACACCTCTCTCTATTGCCAAATGTGAATATATGGGCATGAATTTTTTTTCCAATAAGGATATTGTTGTCAGCTTGTGGGATGAATTAATAGATTCGGTACTTGTAAAAATAAAATTCAGAAAAACTTTGAGGCTACATGAAGCTGAATACATGCTCCAAGAATTTCATATATTAAAAGCGACACATGTTTAATTGGAACCAAATATTTTCCACAGAAACAAAAAGTGACACCTATTGCTGCTGAAGTGACCTACATATGCATGTAAATTTGTCTATTTGCTAATTGCAAAGACCGAGACATCATGTGTTACCAATTTTTGACAATAAAAACAAGCTTATTCCCTGCGATTATGGAACCAAACTCGAAGTATACAATAAGTGAACCAATGAGTGTCCTCTACTTAGAAGGGTTTGGTTTGTTCACAAGTTAATAATTTAAATTAAAAATGTAACAACCACTTTCAAAAAATATAAAACTAATAGCATCCTAATAATATATTTAAGTTTTATATACTAAGATGGACATACCTCATTGCCTTCTACCCGAGCCCTAAAAATTAATCATACAACTAGAAGTATCTGTCCTAATATATTGATCTTGATCAAGATATGAGTTGTGGTTCAAAGGAGGGTACGGGAACTCCTTTAGATGCGCGTGGGATTAAAGCGGAACCATCTAGCATGTCCTGTAAAGAATAATCATTATTTTTGGTAATGTCATTTGTAGGCCATCCTTCATTCAACGGGCACAGTCTAGAACATATGTCAGAGAAATTGTAGTGAGAAATGTTTGGTGAATGTAATACAATACTTCACGGTTATAATTGAGTTTTTTTAACATAGACATCGATTATTATGCAACAATATGAAAGGTCATGTGTTACTAAAGCGCATGCAAATACTCCAAAAAATATATAAAGCAAAGCTAATCCGTAAGCATGTTTTGGCTAAAAATATGCGAAGCAGTATTAGAGGTTGTAATTATTTGCTAAACATATGTTGTCGGATAAGGACACTTATATACAATCACTAAAACACATATGTGCAAACTTCCAACAATGAAATTGCTTGTTCATGTTTGACAAAAAAAATCAAGATCAAGAGAACACACTCTTTAGAATTAGTAAGTAAAGTAATAATTTACATGTGGTATAAAAGTGGAATACACACAACTTTGAAATGTCAGATGGGAAATTATTTATTCAAAGGTAACAATATATAGCATCTAAGGACAATGACAAGCAAAAGGAGACTTTCAACTCATAAAGAATATCACTATATTCTGCAAGAATATTGTATAATCCAATTCCTTGCTAGCCTTAGAGCTCAACATATGAAAATTACAATTGTGATTGGGTCGTTTTCATGCTTGGTCCCATAGAATCTAAGCGAAACAAGTGTGCAATTTGTTTCTTGGTCAGAATTACCTCTGGGTAATACTCCTTACACTCCTCATGGCTAAGATCATCTTCTTTCATGAAGACATACCTAGCCACCACCCTGTGCTCTCTTACTTGAGCTTCTCAAAGCATTGGATGCAATATTGTTGCTCCGTAATTCTCCACCACAAGATATCTCTCTAACAAGACAACATCCTTTCCTACAAAGACATCATTCGCTGCTTCTCCTCATCCTTAACATTCCTCATAGTTGGATTCCTCCCTCTCTTTGGCATACTTAAGTTGGAGTGGATACATAGTGTTTCATCACTATATGTATATAAGACAAGAAGAATCTTACTTCATATATTCATCTTGCTCAAAATAGGAGTTGTTGTCAGAAAGTGGGGATAGAAATACCTTATGTAGGTGGAAGTGCATCGAAATTGGAACCATCAATCGAGCTCTCAATGACATCCCTCCCATATATGGATTTTGTGCAACCGGAGGCAACGTCCGCTAAGCCCCACCACCACCTTCCTCATCCCAGGCCAGGCTCGACACTGTTGTCTTGGTGCAACTCGCCTCCAGTGACATTAGACGTACCCATGAGGTTGTATTTCCTACCACATCTCGCACCTCTCTCTATTCCAAAGTGTGAATATATGGACATGCATTATCGTATGGTAAGGATATTGATGGCAACTTGTGGGATGTATTAAAAGATTTGGTACTTGTAAAAATTAAAGTCAGAAAAACTTTGAGGCTACATGTTACCGAATGCATGCTCTAAGATTGCATATATTAAAAGTGGGACATGTTTAATTCGAACCAATTTATTTGTTCAAAAATAGAAAGTGACACTTGTTGTTGATGAAGTGATTTACATATGCATGTAAATTTGTGTATTTGCCAATTGCAAAGATCGGGACATCATGTGTTACTGATTGTCGACAATAAAACCAACATATACCCTACGATTTATGAAACCAAACTCAAAGTATACAATAAGTGAACCAATAAGTCTTCTCTACTTAGAAGGGTTTGGCTTGTTCACAAGTTAATAATTTAAATTAGAAAATGTAAAAACCACGTTTCAAAAATCTAAAATTAAACACCATCTTGATAATAGGATTAAGTTTTAAATACTAAAATGGACATACCTCATTCCCAACTACCCGAGCCCTAGGTATGTGAATCATCCAACTAGAAGAATCTGTCCTAATATATTGATCTTGATAAAGATATGAGTTGTTGTTCACAGGAGGGTACGAGAACTCCTTATATAGATGCACATGCGATCAATGCGGAACCATCTATCATGTCCTCTAAAGAATAATCATATTGTTTATGTAATACCATTCATAAGCCATCCTTCATTCCACGGGCACAATCAAGAACTTGTGTCAGTGCAATTTGAGTGAGAAATGTTTGGTGAATGTAATACAATACTTCACGGTAATAACTAAGTGTTGTGTTTAACATAGACATCGATTATTACACAACAATATGAAAGGTCATGTGTTACTAAAGCGCATGCAAATACTCGAAATGTATAAAAAGCAAAGCTAATACATAAGCAACTGTTGGCTAAAAATATGCTAAGCAGCATTGAAGGTTGTAATTATTTGATAAAAATAGGTTCTCGGATAAGAACACTTAAATACAATCACTGAGAAACATGTGTGCAAACTTCCAACACAAAAATTGCAGAACTACATCTTCTTCTTTGACAACAAAATTACAAGGTAATAATTTACACGCGGTATAAAAGTGGAATACACACGACCTTGAAATGTTAGATGGGAAATTATTTATTTAAAGGTGACAATATATAGCATCTAAGGACAATGACAAGCAAAAGCAGACTTCCAACTCATAAAGAATATCACTATATTCTGCAAGCATATTGTATAATCCGATTCCTTCCTAGCCTTAGAGCTCAAGATATGAAAATTACAATTGTGATTGTGTCATTTTCATTCTTGGTCCCATAAAATATAAAGGCAACTAGTGTGCAATTTCTTGCCTTGTCAGAATTACCTCTTGGTAATACTCCTTACACTCCTCATGGTTAAGATCATCTTCTTTCATGAAGAGATACCTAGCCACCGCCATGTCCTCTCTTCCTTGTGCTTCTCAAAGCATTGGATGCACTATTGTTGCTCTGGAATTCTCCAACACAAGATATCTCTCTAACAAGACGACATCCTTTTCGAACAAAGAAATCATTCGCTGCTTCTCCTCATCCTAGACATTCCACATAGTCGGCCGCCTCCCTCTCTTTGGCATACTTAAATTGGAGTGTATCTATAGTGTTTCATCACTCTATGTATATATGACCAGAAGAATCTTACTTCAACTATTCATCTTTCTCAAAATAGGAGTTGATGTCCGAAAGTGGGGATAGAAATACCTTATATAGGTGGAAGTGCATCCAAACTGGAACCACCAATCCATCTTTGAATGGCATCATTCCAGTATATACATTTTGCGGCACCGGAGACAACGCCCGCCAACCCCCCACCATCTTCCTCATCCCATGCAAGGCTTGGCGCTGTTGTATTGGTGCAACTCACCTCCGATGACATTAGTCGCACCCAGGAGGTTGAATTTGCTACCACATCTCACACCTCTCTCTATTCCCAAGTTTGAATATATGGGAATGCATTTTTTATAGTAATGATATTGATGACAACTTGTGGAATGAATTAAAAGATATGGTACATGAAAAAAAATTAAATTCAGAAAAACTTTGAGGCTACATGCCACCGAATACATGCTCTAAGAATTTCATATATTAAAAGCGGCACATGTTGAATTTAAACCAATTTTTTCCTCAGAAATAGAAAGTAACACCTATTGTTGCTGAAGTGATCTATATATGCATGTAAATTTGTGCATTTGCTAATTGCAAAGATTGGGAAATCATGTGTTACTGATTGTCGACAATAAAAACGAACATATACTCTGCTTTATGAAACCAAACTTAAATTATACAATAAGTGAACCAATAAGTCTTTTCTACATAGAAGGGTTTGGCCTGTTCACAAGTTAATAATTTAAATCAGAAAAATGTAACAATCACTTTCCAAAAATATAAAACTAAATAGCATCCTGATAATAGATTTAAGTTTTATATACTAACATGGACATACCTCACTCCCATCTACCCGAGCCCTACAAATGAATCATACAATTAGAAGTATCTATCATAATATAATGATCTTGATCAAGATATGAGTTGTGGTTCGAAGGAGGGTACGAGAACTCCTTTAGATGCATGTGGGATTAAAATGGAACCATCTATCATGTCCACTGAAGAATAATCATATTTTTTGGTAATGTCATCCGTAGGCCATCCTTCATTCCACGGGCACAGTCAAGAACATGTGTTAGAGCAATTTTAGTGAGAAATGTTTGGTGAATGTAATGCAATACTTCACGGTAATAACTGAGGATTTTGTTTAACATAGACATCGAATATTATGCAACAATATGAAGGTTATGTGTAACTAAAGCGCATGCAAATACTCCAAACATATATAAAGCAAATCTAATCCGTAAGCATGTGTTCGCTAAAAATATGCTAAGCAGCATTGAAGGTTGTAATTATTTGCTAAACATAGGTTGTCGAATAAGGACACTTATATACAATCACGGAAAAACACATGTGCAAACTATCAACGATGAAATTTCTTAACTACATGTTCTTGTTTGACAGCAAAATTACAAGGTCAAGAAAACACTCTCTTTAGAATTAGTAAGTAATGTAATAATTTAAATGTGGTATAAAAGTGGAATACACACGACCTTGAAATGTCAGATGGGAAATTATTTATTCAAAGGTGACAATATATAACATCTAAGGACAATGACAAGCAGTTTTCATGCTTGGTCCCATAGAATCAAAAGGAAACTACTGTGCAGTTTATTGCTTGGTCAGAATTACCTCTTACTAATACTCCTTACACTCCTCATGGTTAAGATCATCTTCTTTTATAAAGACATACCTAGCCACCACCCCGTGCTCTCTTCCTTGAGATTCTCGAAGCGTTGGATGCACTATTGTTGCTCTGTGATTCTCCACCACAAGATATTTCTCTAATTGAACAACATCCTTTTCCAACAAAGACATCATTCGCTGCTGCTCCTAACCCTTGAAATTCCTCACACTCGGCCTCCTCCCTCTCTTTGGCATACTTAAATTGGAGCGAATCTATAGTGTTTCATCACTATATGTATATATATGACAAGAAGAATCTCACTTCATATATTCATCTTGCTCAAAATAGGAGTTGCAGTCAGAAAGTGGGGATAGAAATCCCTTATATAGGTGGAAGTGCATCCAAGTTGGAACCACCAGTCCATCTCTCAATGGCATCCCTCATGTATATCCATTTTGTGCCACTAGAGACAATGTCCGCCAACCCCACCACCGTCTTCCTCATCCCATGCCAGGCTTCGCCGTTGTTGTCTCGGTGCAACTCGCCTCCAGTGACATTAGACACACCCATGAGGTTGCATTTCCAACCACATGTCACACCTCTCTCTATTCCCAACTGTGAATACATGGGCATGCATTTTTTATAGTAAGGATATTGATGACAACTTGTGGGATGAATTAAAAGATTCGGTACTTGTAAAATTAAACTCCAAAAAACTTTGAGGCTACATGCTACCAAATACATGCTCTAAGAATTTCATATTTTAAAAGTGGCACATGTTTACCTCGAACCAATTGTTTCCTCAGAAAGAGAAATTGACACCTGTTGTTGCTGAAGTGATCTATATATGCATGTAAATTTGTGTATTTGCTAATTGCAAAGATTAGGACAACATGTGTTACTGATTGTCGACAATAAAAACCAACATATACCCTGCGATTTATGAAACCAAACTCAAAGTATACAATAAGTGAACCAATAAGTATTCTCTACTTAGAAGTGTTTGGCTTATTCACATGTTAATAATTTAAATCAGACAATGTAACAACCAGTTTCCAAAAATATAAAAGTATATAACATCCTGATAATAGAATGAAGTTTTAAATACTAAAATGGAGATACCTCATTCCCAAGTGCCCGAGCCCTACAATGAATCATACAACTAGAAGATTTGTCCTAGTATATTGATCTTGATCAAGATATGAGTTGTGGTTCGAAGGAGCGTACGAGAACTCGTTATATAGATGCACGTGGGATCAAAGCGGAACCGTCTATCATGTCCTCTAAAGGATAATCATTTGTTTTGGTAATGTCATTCGTAGGCCATACTTCATTCCACGGGCACATTCAAGAACTTGTGTCAGTATAATTTTAGTGAGAAATGTTTGATGAATGTAATACAATACTTCACGGTAATAATTAGCTAAGGGTTCTGTTTAACATAGACATCGATTACTACGCAACAATATGAAAGTTCATGTGTTACTAAAGCGCATGCAAATACTCCAAACATATAAAAAGCAAAGCTAATACGTAAGCAAGTGTTGGCTAAAAATATGCTAAGCAACATTGAAGGTTGTAATTATTTGCTAAACATAGGTTGTCGGTTAAGGACACTTAAATACAATCACTGAGAAACATATGTGCCAACTTCCAACACTAAAATTGCAAAACTACATGTTCTTGTTTGACAACAAAATTACAACGTCAAGAGTACACACTCTTTAGAATTAGTAAGTAAAGTAATAATTTACACGCGGTATAAAAGTGGAATACACACGACCTTGAAATGTCACACGGGAAATTATTAATTCAAATTGGAACCACTGATGTCTACTACACAACCTTCTTCTTGTAGACGTTGTTGGGCCTCCAAGTGCAGAGGTTTGTAGGACAGTAGCAAATTTCCCTCAAGTGGATGACCTAAGGTTTATCAATCCGTGGGAGGCGTAGGATGAAGATGGTCTCTCTCAAACAACCATGCAACCAAATAACAAAGATTCTCTTGTGTCCCCAACACACCCAATACAATGGTAAATTGTATAGGTGCACTAGTTCGGCGAAGAGATGGTGATACAAGTGCAATATGGATAGTAGATATGGGTATTTGTAATCTGAAAATATAAAAACAGCAAGGTAGCAAGTAGTAAAAGTGAGCGTAAACGGTATTGCAATGCTAGGAAACAATGCCTAGGGTTCATACTTTCACTAGTGGAAGTTCTCCCAACAATAATAACATAACTGGATCATATAACTATCCCTCAACATGCAACAAAGAGTCACTCCAAAGTCACTAATAGCGGAGAGCAAATGAAGAGATTATTGTAGGGTACGAAACCACCTCAAAGTTATCCTTTCTGATCGATCTATTCAAGAGTCCGTAGTAAAATAACACGAAGCTATTCTTTCCGTTTGATCTATCATAGAGTTCGTACTAGAATAACACCTTAAGACACAAATCAACCAAAACCCTAATGTCACCTAGATACTCCAATGTCACCTCAAGTATCCGTGGGTATGATTATATGATATGCATCACACAATTTCAGATTCATCTATTCAACCAACACAAAGAACTTCAAAGAGTGCCCCAAAGTTTCTACCTTGAGAGTCAAGACGAAAACGTGTGCCAACCCCTATGCATAGATTCTCAAGGTCACGGAACCCGCAAGTTGATCACCAAAACATACATCAAGTGAATCAATAGAATACCCCATTGTCACCACGGGTATCCCACGCAAGACATACATCAAGTGTTCTCAAATCGGACTCAATCCGATAAGATAACTTCAAAGGGAAAACTCAATCCATTACAAGAGAGTAGAGGGGGAGAAACATCATAAGATCCAACTATAGTAGCAAAGCTCACGATACATCAAGATCATGCCAAATCAAGAACACGAGAGAGAGAGAGAGAGATCAAACACATAGCTACTGGTACATACCCTTAGCCCTGAGGGTGAACTACTCCCTCCTCATCATGGAGAGCGTCGGGATGATCATGATGGCCACCGGTGAGGGATCCCCCCTCCGGCAGGGTGCCGGAACAGGGTCCCAATTGGTTTTTGGTGGTTACAGAGGCTTGCGGCGGCGGAACTCCCGATCTAGGTTATGTTCTGGAAGTTTGCGTGTATATATGAGGTTTTGGCATCGGAACAAGTCAGGGGGGTCTCCGAGACGGCCACGAGGTAGGGGGCGCGCCCAGGGGGTATGGCGCGCCCTCCACCCTCGTGGGTGCCTCGGGACTCTTCTGGCCCATCTCCGGTGCTCCATGGGCTTCTTCTGGTCCAAAAACGATCTTCGTGAAATTTCAGGTCAATTGGACTCCGTTTGGTTTTCCTTTTGTGCGATACTCAAAAATAAGGAAAAAACAGAAACTGGCACTGGGCTCTAGGTTAATAGGTTAGTCCCAAAAATCATATAGAATAGCATATAAATGCATATAAAACATCCTAGATGGATAATATAATAGCATGGAACAATAAAAAATTATAGATACGTTGGAGACGTATCAAGCATCCCCAAGCTTAATTCCCGCTCGTCCTCGAGTAGGTAAATGATAAAAACAGAATTTTTGATGTGGAATGCTACCTAGCATAATTACCAATGTAATCTTCTTTATTGTGGAAAGAATATTCAGATCCATAAGATTCAAAACAAAAGTTTAATATTGACATGAAAACAATAATACTTCAAGCATACTAACAAAGCAATCATGTCTTCTCAAAATAACATGGCCAAAGAAAGTTATCCCTACAAAATCATATAGTCTGGCTATGCTCTATCTTCATCACACAAAATATTTAAATCATGCACAGCCCTGATGACAAGCCAAGCAATTGTTTCATACTTTTGATGTTCTCAAACTTTTTCAATTTTCACGCAATACATCAGCGTGAGCCATGGACATAGCGCTATATGTGGAATAGAAGGGTGGTTGTGGAGAAGACAAAAAAGGAGAAGATAGTCTCACATCAACTAGGCGTATCAACGGACTATGGAGATGCCCATCAATAGATATCAATGTGAGTGAGTAGGGATTGCCATGCAACGGATGTACTAGAGCTATAAGTGTATGAAAGCTCAACAAAAGAAACTAAGTGGGTGTGCATCCAACTCGCTAGCTCACGAACACCTAGGGCATTTTGAGGAAGCCCATCATTGGAATATACAAGCCAAGTTCTATAATGAAACATTGCCACTAGTATATGAAGGTGACAACATAGGAGACTCTCTATCATGAAGATCATGGTGCTACTTTGAAGCACAAGTGTGGTAAAAAGATAGTAACATTGTCCCTTCTCTCTTTTTCTCTCATCTTTTTTTTATTTGGGCCTTTTTCTCTTTTTTTATGGCCTCTTTTTTCTTTTCTCTTTTTTTTTTCTTTTCGTCCGGAGTCTCATCCCGACTTGTGAGGGAATCATAGTCTCCATCATCCTTTCCTCACTTGGGACAATGCTCTAATAATGATGATCATCACACTTTTATTTACTTACAACTCAATACTTAGAACAAAATATGACTCTATGTGAATGTCTCCGGCGGTGTACCGGGATATGCAATGAATCAAGAGTGACATGTATGAAAGAATTATAAAGGTGGCTTTGCCACAAATACGATGTGAACTACATGACCATGCAAAGCAATATGACAATGATGAAACGTGTCATAACAAACAGAACGGTGGTATGTTGCATGGCAATATATCTCGGAATGGCTATGGAAATGCCATAATAGGTAGGTATGGTGGCTGTTTTGAGGAAGGTATATGGTGGGTGTATGATACCGGCGAAAGGTGCGCGGTATTAGAGAGGCTAGCAATGGTGGAAGGGTCAGAGTGCGTATAATCCATGGACTCAACATTAGTCATAAAGAACTCATATACTTATTGCAAAAATCTATTAGTTATCGAAATGAAGTACTACGCGCAAGCTCCTAGGGGGATAGATTGGTAACAAAAGACCATCGCTCATCCCCGACCGCCACTCATAAGGAAGACAATCAATAAATAAATCATGCTCCGACTTCATCACATAACGGTTCACCATACGTGCATGCTACGGGAATCACAAACTTTAACACAAGTATCTCTCAAATTCACAACTACTCAACTAGCATAACTCTAATATCACCATCTTCATATCTCAAAACAATCATAAGGAATCAAAGTTCTCATAGTATTCAATGCACTTTATATGAAAGTTTTTATTATATCCCTCTTGGATGCCCATCATATTAGGACTAAATTTATAACCCAAGCAAATTACCATGCTGTTCTAAAGACTCTCAAAATAATATAAGTGAAGCATGAGAGATCAATAATTTCTATAAAATAAAACTACCACCATGCTCTAAAAATATATATGAAGCACTAGAGCAAACGACAAACTACTCCGAAAGATATAAGTGAAGATCAATGAGTAGTTGAATAATTATGTAACTATGTGAAAACTCTCTAACATTTAAAATTTCAGATCTTGGGATATTATTCAAACAGCAAGCAAAACTAAATAAAATAAAATGACGCTCCAAGCAAAACAATATCATGTGGTGAATAAAAATATAGCTCCAAGTAAAGTTACCGATGAATGAAGACGAAAGAGGGGATGCCATCCGGGGCATCCCCAAGCTTAGGCTCTTGGTTGTACTTGAATATTACCTTGGGGTGCCTTGGGAATCCCCAAGCTTAGGCTCTTGCCGCTCCTTATTCCATAGTCCATCGAATCTTTACACAAAACTTCACAACAGAAAACTCAACAGAAAACTCGCAAGCTCCGTTAGTATAAGAAAATAAATCACCACTTAGGTACTGTTGTGAATTCATTCTAAATTCATATTGGTGTAATATCTACTGTATTCCAACTTCTCTATGGTTCATACCCTCCGATCCTACTCATAGATTCATCAAAATAAGCAAACAACACAATGAAAACAGAATCTGTCAAAAACAGAACAGTATGTAGTAATCTGTATCATTCGAATACTTCTGTAACTCCAAAAATTCTGAAATAAATTGGTGGACCTGAGGAATTTGTCTAGTAATCATCTTCAAAAATAATCAACCTAAAAGCACTCTCCAGTAAAAATGGTAGCTGATCTCATGAGCGCTAAAGTTTCAGTTGTTTTACAGCAAGATCGCAAAGACTTCACCCAAGTCTTCCCAAAGGTTCTACTTGGCACAAACACTAATTAAAACATAAAACCACATCTAAACAGAGGCTAGATGAATTATTTATTACTAAATAGGAGCAAAAAGAAAAGAACAAAAATAAAATTGGGTTGCCTCCCAACAAGCGCTAACGTTTAACGCCCCTAGCTAGGCATGATGATTTCAATGATGCTCACATAAAAGATAAGAATTGAAACATAAAGAGAGCATCATGAAGAATATGACTAGCACATTTAAGTCTAACCCACTTCCTATGCATAGGGATTTTGTGAGCAAACAACTTATGGGAACAATAATCAACTAGCATAGGAAGGCAAAACAAGCATAACTTCAAAACTTTAAGCGCATAGAGAGGAAACTTGATATTATTGCAATTCCTACAAGAATATATTCCTCCCTCATAAATTTTTTAAGTAGAATCATGAATGATTTCAACAATATAACCATCACATAATGCATTATTCTCATGATGCACAAGCATAGAAATTTTATTACTCTCCACATAAGCAAATTTCTTCTCATGAATAGTAGTGGGAGCAAACTCAACAAAATAACTATCATGTGAAGCATAATCCAATTGAAAATTAAAATCATGATGACAAATTTCATAGTTATCATTGTTCTCTATAGCATACAAGTCATCACAATAATCATCATATATAGCAACTTTGTTCTCATAATCAATTGGAGCCTCTTCCGAAATAGTGGATTCATCACTAAATAAAGTCATGACCTCTCCAAATCCACTTTCATAATTATCACAATAAGATTCAACACCCTCCAAAATAGTGGGATCATTACTTCCTAAAGTTGACACTCTTCCAAACCCACTTTCATCAATATAATCATCATAAATAGGAGGCACGCTATCATCATAATAAATTTGCTCATCAAAACTTGGGGGACAAAACATATCATCTTTATCAAACATAGCATCCCCAAGCTTGTGGCTTTGCATATCATTAGCATCATGGGTATTCAAAGAATTCATACTAACAACATTGCAATCATGCTCATCATTCACATATTTTATGGTAAGCATTCTATGTAATTCTTCTTCTAGTACTTGAGCACAATTCTCCTTCCCATCATTTTCACGAAAGACATTAAAAAGATGAAGCATATGAGGCAACCTTAATTCCATTTTTTGTAGTTTTCTTTTATAAACTAAACTAGTGATAAAACAAGAAACTAAAAGATTCGATTGCAAGATCTAAAGATATACCTTCAAGCACTCACCTCCCCGGCAACGGCGCCAAAAATTGCTTGATGTCTACTACACAACCTTCTTCTTGTAGACGTTGTTGGGCCTCCAAGTGCAGAGGTTTGTAGGACAGTAGCAAATTTCCCTCAAGTGGATGACCTAAGGTTTATCAATCCGTGGGAGGCGTAGGATGAAGATGTTCTCTCTCAAACAAGCCTGCAACCAAATAACAAAGAGTCTCTTGTGTCCCCAACACACCCAATACAACGGTAAATTGTATAGGTGCACTAGTTCGGCGAAGAGATGGTGATACAAGTGCAATATGGATAGTAGATATAGGTATTTGTAATCTGAAAATATAAAAACAGCAAGGTAGCAAGTAATAAAAGTGAGCGTAAACGGTATTGCAATGCTAGGAAACAAGGCCTAGGATTCATACTTTCACTAGTGCAAGTTCTCTCAACAATAATAACATAACTGGATCATATAACTATCCCTCAACATGCAAAAAAGAGTCACTCCAAAGTCACTAATAGCAAATAACGAAGAGATTATTGTAGGGTACGAAACCACCTCAAAGTTATCCTTTCTGATCGATCTATTCAAGAGTCCGTAGTACAGTAACACGAAGCTATTCTTTCTGTTCGATCTATCATAGAGTTCGTACTAGAATATCACCTTAAGACACAAATCAACCAAAACCCTAATGTCACATAGATACTCCAATGTCACCTCAAGTATCCGTGGGTATGATTATACGATATGCATCACACAATCTCAGATTCATCTATTCAACCAACACAAAGAACTTCAAAGAGTGCCCCAAAGTTTCTACCGGAGAGTCAAGACGAAAACGTGTGCCAACCCCTATGCATAGATTCCCAAGGTCACGGAACCCGCAAGTTGATCAACAAAACATACATCAAGTGAATCAATAGAATACCCCACTGTGACCATGGGTATCCCACACAAGACATACATCAAGTGTTCTCAAATCCTTAAAGACTCAATCCGATAAGATAACTTCAAAGGGAAAACTCAATCCATTACAAGAGAGTAGAGGAGGAGAAACATCATATGATCCAACTATAGTAGCAAAGCTCACGATATATCAAGATCGTGCCAAATAAAGAACACGAGAGAGAGAGAGAGAGAGAGAGAGAGAGAGAGAGAGAGATCAAACACAGAGCTACTAGTACATACCCTCAGCCCCGAAGGTGAACTACTCCCTCCTCGTCAGGGAGAGCACCGGGATGATGAAGATGGCTACCGGTGAGGGATCCCCCCTCTGGCAAGGTGCCAGAACAGGGTCCCGATTGGTTTTTGGTGGCTAAAGAGGCTTGCAGCGGCGGAACTCCCGATCTAGGTTATGTTCTGGAAGTTTGGGTATATATAAGAGGTCGTCTGGAACAAGTCAGGGGGGTCTCCGAGGTGTCCACGAGGTAGGGGCGCGCCCAGGGGGTAGGGTGCGCCCCCCACCCTCGTGGGTGCCTCGGGACTCTTCTGGCCCATCTCCGGTGCTCCGTGGGCTTCTTCTGGTCCAAAAACGATCTCCATGAAATTTCAGGTCAATTGGATTCCGTTTGGTTTTCCTTTTCTGCGATACTCAAAAACAAGGAAAAAACAAAAGCTGGCACTGGGCTCTAGGTTAATAGGTTAGTCCCAGAAATCATATAAATAGCATATAAATGCATATAAAACATCCTAGATGGATAATATAATACCATGGATGATACGTGTCCAACGTTTCTATAATTTATGAAGTATTCATGCTATTATATTATCAACCTTGGATGTTTTATATGCATTTGTATGGTATTTTATATGTTTTTTGGGACTAGCCTATTAACCTAGAGCCCAGTGCCTGTTTCTGTTTTCCCTTCTTTTACAATATCGCAGAAAAGGAAAACCAAACGGCGTCCAATTGACCTGAAACTTGACGGAGCTTATTTTTGGACCAGAAGAAGGCCATTGAGTAAAAGAGTTGGGCCAGAAGAGTCCCGGGCTGCCCACGAGGGTGGGAGGCGCGTCCACCCCCCTGGGCGCACCGCCCTACCTCATGGACAGCCTGGAGACCCCGCTGACTTGTTCTCGACGCCAAAACCTCTTATATATACAGAAACCTCCAGAAATTAACCTAGATCGGAAGTTCCGCCGCCGCAAGCCTCTGTAGCCACGAGAAATCAATCTAGGCCCTCTCTGGCACCCTGCCGGAGGGGGCCATCATCACCGGAGGCCATGGGGGAGGATCCCGGAGGGGCCATCATCGCCATGAAGGCCAAGGACCAGAGGGAGAACATCTCCCCATCTAGGGGGGAGGCCATGGAGGAGGAAGCACAAGGGGGAGAACCACTCCTCCTCTCTCTTGGTGGCACTGGAGTGCCATCAAGAGGGGAATCATCGTCGCGGTGATCGTCTTCATCAACATCACCACCATCATCACCATCCTCATCTCTTTTACCGCGGTCTACTCTCCCGCACCCCGTTGTAATCCCTACTTGAACATGGTGCTTTATGCCACATATTATGATCCAATGATGTGTCGCCATCCTATGATGTTTTGAGTAGATATCCTTTGTCTTTGGGTTGATTGATGATCTAGATTGGTATGAGTTGTATGTTTTATTTTGGTGCTGTCCTATGGTGCCCTCCGTGTCGCGCAAGCGTGAGGGATTCCCGCTGTAGGGTGTTGCAATACGTTCATGATTCGCTTATAGTGGGTTAGTGAGTGACTGAAACACAAACCCGAGTAAGAGGGTTGTTGTGTATGGGAATAAAGAGGACTTGATGCTTTAATGCTATGGTTGGGTTTAACCTTAATGATCTTTAGTAGTTGCGAATGCTTGCTAGAGTTCCAATCATAAGTGCATATGATCCAAGAAGAGAAATTATGTTAGCTTATGCCTCTCCCTCATATGAAATTGCAATGACGACTATCGGTCTTGTTAACGATTGCCTAGGACAATTCCGCACACCGATCCATCATTATTCCACACTCGCTATTTATAATATTTAGTAATATATTCTAACTTTATGATAACAGCACCTACTTTTATATTTTAGCTCTCCGATATCATGCAAAGTTATCCTCTTCATACCCACAACGTAGTTTTATTTCTCGTTTCTAGTTGGAAGCAAACGTTCGGTGTACCTAGAGTCGTATCAGTGGCAGATAGGACTTGAGAGATTATTGATCTTACCTTTAGCTCCTTGTGGGTTCGACACTCCGTACTTATCACTTCCACCTTTGGGAATTGCTACGATGATTCCTTGCACTTGGGGATTATCAAGCTCTTTTCTGGCGCCATTGCCGGGGAGCAATAGCATGGGGTTGATATTCTCGTGTGTGCTTGTTTGCTTTCTTCACTAAGTAGATTTTTTACTTTTTGTTTCTGTTTAGTTGTGGGTGAAACATACAAAAAAAATTAAAGAATGAAAATACCAAAAAAAAATTACTTGCCTCTCATGCCTAAAAAGTTTTTCAAAAAGAGAAGTGATTGGAAAGTTATGCATTGAAGAAGTGAGGGTCGACCTTGAGCACTTGTGTTCATGCTCATGGAAACAATGTAGAATTTTTCATGGAAGTTTCTATGTAAATAATTATCCCCTTGTATATATCCATTGTATTATAAAAATAATGTGCCAAGCTTTGGTTTTAGGATGATTATATTGCTTGTTTACTATGTGCAGAACAAAAACAGAAACTTTGGCTGTAGTGCGTGATTTTACGTTTTTTCCTGGAAGGTCAAATGGGTCTGAAACCTTTTGCACATTACTTCTGTACACAATTTTCAAATTGTCAAATTTATTTCATAATTTTGGGAGTTACATAAGTTTACTAAACTTCCAGATTACTACAGACTGTCCTGTTTTTGACAGATTCTGTTTTTCGCGTGTTGTTTGCTTATTTTGATGAATCTATGGCTAGTATCGGGGGGTATGAACCATAGAGAAGTTGGAATACAGTAGGTTTAACACCAATATAAATAAATAATGAGTTCATTACAGTACCTTAAAGTGGTAGTTTGCTTTATTACACTAACGGATCTCACAAAGTTTTTGTTAAAGTTTTGTGTGGATGAAGTGTTCGAAGATCGAGGAACTATCAATATGAGAAGAATAAAGAGAGGCAAGAGTTCAAGCTTGGGGATGCCCAAGGCACCACAAGTAAATATTTCAAAGGATACTCAAGCATCTAAGCTTGGGGATGCCCCGGTTGGCATCCCATCTTTCTTCTTCAACAAATATCGGTATACCTCGGTTTTTGTTTTGTTCACATGATTTGTGTCCTTTGTGTTTTTGTTTTTCCTTTAAGAACCAAGATAGTATGAGATAGACCTTCATTGATTTATAGAATACTTCATGTGCTTCACTTATATCTTTTAAGTATGATCTTATAGAATTGCTCTTTGTGCTTCACTTAAATCTTTTGAGTATGGTTTTATAGAATGCTTCGTGTGCTTCACTTACATATTTTGAGCTTGGATATTGGTTAGTCTATATTAATTGTAGAATGCTCCATGAACTTCACTTATATATTTTGGAGTATGAATAGTACTATAATCTAAAGTGGGGTTGGAAGAGTGTCAACTTTAGGAATTAGTGATCCCACTATTCCGAATGAGAAGAATTTTTCTTATGTGGAGAGTAGAAAAATATCTATGCTTGTAGATCATGAAAAGAATACTTTATGTGATGGTTATATTGTTGAATTAATTCATGATGCTACTGAAAATTATTATGAGGGAGGAATATATGCTTGTAGGAGTTGCAATAATACCAAGTTTCCTCTCTATGTGCTTAAAGTTTTGCAGTTATACTTGTTTTGCCTTCCTATGCTAGTTGATTCTTGTTCCTATAAATTATGTGCTCACAAATCCCTAGGCATAGGAATTGGGCTAGATTTAAATGTGCTAGTCATATTCTTCATGATGCTCTCTTTATGTTTCAATTCTTATCTTTTATGTGAGCATCATTGAAATCATCATGCCTAGCTAAAAGGCATTAAAGAAAAGCGCTTGTTGGGAGACAAACCAATATTTACCCTTACTGTTTTTGTGTGTGTACATGATTAGATACTGTAGTGATCATGTTTTATAGCTTTTTTTAAATAAAGTGCCAAGTAAGACCTTTGGGAAGACTTGGGTGAAAGTTAATGTGATCTTGCTGTAAAAAACAGAAACTTTGCGCTCACGAGATTAGCTGTCATTTTTTACAGAAGAGTGCTTTTGAGTTGATTATTTTTGCAGAAGATTAATAGACAAATTCCTCACGTCCACCAATTTATTTCATAATTTCCGGAGTAGGATAAGTATGGTTTCTGTTCAGATCATTACAGACTGTTCTGTTTCTGACAGATTCTGTTTTCATTGCATAGTTTGCTTGTTTTCTAGTTTCTATGGCTTACATTTCTCAATATAAATTGTAGAAATGATATGGTACAGTAAACATTGTGTGGGAACAATTATGAACCTTGTCTTTGACAGTACCAAAGTGAATGATTTACTCTTTATCATACTAACCTATCTCACGAAGTTTGGTTAAGTTTTGTGTGATTGAAGTTTTCAAGCTTTGGGTGAGATATCGATATGAGGAGAATAAGGAGTGGAAAGACCCTAAGCTTGGGGATGCCCAAGGCAACCCAAGGTAATATTCAAGGAAGACTCAAGCGCCTAAGCTTGGGGATGCCCCGGAAGGCATCCCCTCTTTCGTCTTCAAAACTATCGGTATATCTTACTCGGAGCTATATTTTTATTCGTCACATGATATGTGTTTTGCTTGCAGCGTATTTTCAATTTTACTTGCTGTTTGAATAAAATCATTGGATCTGAATTATTGAATGAAAAAGAATCCTCCCATGGCTAGTTAATTATTTGACTACTCAATGTTCTTCACCTATATCTTTTGGAGTAGTTTGTCATTTACTCATGTGCTTCACGTATATCCTATGAGTAAATGGTTGAATGAATTGAATGTCAGAAATCTGAATTTATATATGTTTCATATGCTTATAACATGGGGAGTAATGACTTCACACCTAATAAGTATAGGTAGTAAACTCATTGAAAGCTAGCAAACGTAGAATTGGTCACTTGAACAATTCATGAAAGAATATTGAAGGAAGAGAGATTTCACATATAAATATACTATCTTGGACATCTTTTGTAATTGTGAGCACTCATTAAAATATGACATGCTAAAAGGTTGATGTCGGACAAGGAAGACAACGTAATGGGTTATGTTTTCTTATATCCAAAATAAAGTATATTTTCTTGGATCATCCAACATGTTGAGCTTGCCTTTCCTCTCATGCTAGCCAAATTATTTGCACCAAGGAGAAATACTACTTGTGCTTCCAAACATCCCTTAAAACGAGTTTTGCCATGAGAGTCCACCATACCTACCTATGGATTGAGTAAGATCCTTCAAGTAAGTTGTCATCGGTGCATGCAATAAAAATTTCCCTCTAAATATGTATGATCTATCAATGTGGAGAAAATAAGCTTTATACGATCGTGTCATGTGGAAGAAATAAAGCGACGGACTACATAATAAAGGTCCATATCACAAGTGGCAATATAAAGTGACGTTCTTTTGCATTAAGATTTTGTGCATCCAACCATAAAAGCGCATGACAACCTCTGCTTCCCTCTACGAAGGGCCTATCTTTTACTTTTATCTTCTACCTTATGCAAGAGTTATGGTGATCTTCACCTTTCCTTTTTACATTTTATCCTTTGGCAAGCACATTGTGTTGGAAAGATCCCGATATATATATATATATATATCCAATTGGATGTAAGTTATCATGAACTATTATTGTTGACATTACCCTTGAGGTAAAAGGTTGGGGGGCGAATCTATAAGCCCCTATCTTTCTATGTGTCCGATTAAAACTTTAAACCCATAAATATCACGTGAGTGTTAGCAATTGTGAAAGATTAAATGATAGTTGAGTATGTGGAGTTTGCTAAATCAAAGCTCTGACATAGACCCTTCCTGAAAATAAGATGAATTGCAATTGTTTGATGACTGAGAATATAGTTTGTTAGTTTCAAGAAAGTTTATGATCTATACTTTAACACGTCAATAGCTTGTTACTTGATCATCAAAAGTTTTATGAAGATGAGCTACTGATATGACATATAATGATGCTAGAAAAAGTGATTGGAACTATCATTGGTTAAACTTGTGCACTTGCTAGCATTCACACTTCATAAATTATTTCTTTTATCATTTACCTACTCGAGGACGAGCAGGAATTAAGCTTGGGGATGCTGATACGTCTCCAACGTATCTATAATTTATGAAGTATTCATGCTATTATATTATCAACCTTGGATGTTTTATATGCATTTATATGCTATTTTATATGGTTTTTGGGACTAACCTATTAACCTACAGCCCAGTGCCAGTTTCTGTTTTTCCTTGTTTTAGAATATCGCAGAAAAGGAAAACCAAACGGAGTCCAATTGACCTGAAACTTGACGGAGCTTATTTTTGGACCAGAAGAAGGCCATGGAGTAAAAGAGTTGGGCCAGAAGAGTCCCGGGCTGCCCACGAGGGTGGGAGGCGCGTCCACCCCCCTGGGCGCGCCGCCCTACCTCGTGGACAGCCTGGAGACCCCGCTGACTTGTTCTCGATGCCAAAACCTCTTCTATATACAGAAACCTCCAGAAATTAACCTAGATCGGAAGTTCCGCCGCCGCAAGCCTCTATAGCCACGAGAAATCAATCTAGGCCCTCTCTGGCACCCTGCCGGAGGGGGCCATCATCACCGGAGGCCATGGGGGAGGATCCCGGATGGGCCATCATCGCCATGAAGGCCAAGGACCAGAGGGAGAACATCTCCCCATCTAGGGGGGAGGCCATGGAGGAGGAAGCACAAGGGGGAGAACCACTCCTCCTCTCTCTTGGTGGCACCGGAGTGCCATCGAGAGGGGAATCATCGTCGCGGTGATCGTCTTCATCAACATCACCACCATCATCACCATCCTCATCTCTTTTACGCGGTCCACTCTCCCGCACCCCGCTGTAATCCCTACTTGAACATGGTGCTTTACGCCACATATTATGATCCAATGATGTGTTGCCATCCTATGATGTTTTGAGTAGATATCCTTTGTCTTTGGGTTGATTGATGATCTAGATTGGTATGAGTTGTATGTTTTATTTTGGTGCTGTCCCATGGTGCCCTCCGTGTCGCGCAAGCGTGAGGGATTCCCGCTGTAGGGTGTTGCAATACATTCATGATTCGCTTATAGTGGGTTGGTGAGTGACTGAAACACAAACCCGAGTAAGGGGGTTGTTGCGTATGGGAATAAAGAGGACTTGGTGCTTTAATGCTATGGTTGGGTTTTACCTTAATGATCCTTAGTAGTTGCGGATGCTTGCTAGAGTTCCAATCATAAGTGCATATGATCCAAGAAGAGAAATTATGTTAGCTTATGCCTCTCCCTCATATGAAATTGCAATGACGAATATCGGTCTTGTTAACGATTGCCTAGGACAATTCCGCACACCGATCCATCATTATTCCACACTCGCTATTTATAATATTTAGTAATATATTCTAACTTTATGATAACAGCACCTACTTTTATATTTTAGCTCTCCGATATCATGCAAAGTTATCCTCTTCATACCCACAACGTAGTTTTATTTCTCGTTTCTAGTTGGAAGCAAACGTTCGGTGTACGTAGAGTCGTATCAGTGGCAGATAGGACTTGAGAGAATATTGATCTTACCTTTAGCTCCTTGTGGGTTCGACACTCCATACTTATCACTTCCACCTTTGGGAATTGCTACGATGATTCCCTACACTTGGGGATTACCAATGGAACAATAAAAAATTATACATACGTTAGAGACATATCAACCACCAATCCATATCTCAATGGCATCCCTCCCGTATATGCATTTTGTGCCACCGGAGACAACGTCCGCCAACCCCCGCCACCATCTTCCTCATCCCATGACAGGCTTGATGCTATTGTCTCAGTGCAACTCTCCTCCGGTGACATTAGGCGCACATAGGAGGTTGCCTGTCAGGACCGGATTTTCGGGATATTAATTTCCGAGAAAATGGCCTTTGTATTCACCAGCCCCACGATTACTGTTAGCTGATGAGGCACCAACTTGATACAAGAATTCCAAGCAAAGTACAAAATATGTAGTACAAGACCATTGTGGCCTATGAGTACAACACTTGGTTTCTAGTGGTTGATGGCGGAAGCGGTTTGTGGTACGTCTGCGTCTATGGGACTCCATTTCCCACAAGAACAGCTGACCAGGATAACTCCTATCTTCGCGAGGCTGCTATCACCTTTACATGGGTTCCGGGGCTGTCGTCGCAACGCTCTTCTCCACGCAAGAAATCTGGCCAAGACAATAGCCAGGGACAAGCCAGTGAGTACGTTTGAATGTACTCGCAAACATTATGAACACGATTATAATATAACCAGGGATAATCATGCTCCGAAATATTCATGATCATAACGTTTGTCACGAAATAAACGAAATCCGCGATGCTCGCAAGCAGGTAAAATATGAATATGCAATACGGAAGTAGAAAATAGAATGCACTGATCGAGTGTCTGAAGCGACGCCTTGAAAAGGATAATAAGATAAATCATGCCTCAGTCGGGCGTCTGAGCGACACCACATAAAGGGCTTATGAATAAAAGAAGATAACAAGCATGCCACAGTCGGGCGTCTGAGCGACACCACATAAAGGGCTTATGAATAATAAATAAGTGACAAACATGCCGCAGTCGGGCGTCTGAGCGACGCCACATAAAGGGCTTATAAAGGATAAATAAGTAACAAGCGTGCTGCAGTCGGGCGTCTGAGCGACGCCACATAAAGGGCTTATAAATAATAAATAAGTAACAATCATGCCGCAGTCGGGCGTCTGAGCGACGCCACATAAAGGGCTTATATAAGAATAATCACAGTGAATATCCAGGAGGTAGAACCGTCCCAGGGATACTCAATAATTCAAGTAATGTAAATGGTTAGACCATAATAATAATAAACATAATCCTCATATGTCATAGGTCATAATCAAAGTTCTAGTCTAGCCGTTTCTCCATCCGAAGACCGTCACTAGATTCTAGTTTAGCCGTTTCTCCATCCGAATACCGTTACTATGATCCAGTTTAGCCGTGTCTCCATCCGAAAACCGTTACTAGACTCATCTCAGTCTGAAGTCCTTGCCCATGAACATGGCTATCCAAATAGATATGACCTCTGCAGAGGGTGTACTCTTTACCCACGTGTAACGGATTTATTTAGTCCATCGGGACTAATTCCGCCTACGGCCTTTTAATTGAAAACACGCCTGACCTGCACACACCAGCTTAACTTACCGGTGTCTGGAATCACCCGCGACACCCGTCAAGCAAAACTCTAAGTGGGGAGGCTACAACCTCGACGTAGCATGGGATCAAATTTATATCGCGCGCTCTAAGGGGTGCCCCCCTCTCGGTCCCAACCGGAAACACCCATGCCCCCGGACCAGGTGGCATGCCTACCGAATGCATCCGGTATCTTCCACCATGGCCTCTCTGTACGGTGTGTGCCTTGGTAAGGGGTTGACAACTTACTGAACCGTACCCTACCTGCGGCAGGGACAAGTGGTAGTACAAAACAAGAAGTGGAAGTTACTAAACAAGACTCGACCTACGGCCAACTCAGGAGGTCCAAGTATTCTCCGAATGGTAAGCAAAAACCAATAAATTTCCATTAACAGACAAACTCACCACTCTTCAAGCCTCACCCTGTCATACCGGACATACTCGTCTCCACGACGAACTAGGGACAAGCTCGTGTCTACCCAAGACCACGACTTTCCCGGCTTCCTTCCGGTATGCAGGAGAAGCTCACGGGGATGATCACTAACACCAGCATATCCATTACTAACAGCAAAACATCTCCAATATGCACTCATGCGTGTGACTTTATCGTTACATAAAAATAACGTATGCTCCAAGTCAAAGTGGTGTTGTAAACGTATCAAAACACCTCACGAAAATATTATGCCAGAGTTCAGAATGCTTGCCTTCAAGAGTATGCAAAGGGTGCACTTTTTGAAAGCTTTCTTGTCTCTCAATTTCCTATTTTGAAAAATATTCAAATAGCAAATATTTCAAAACCAATACAAAAAATTGTCCCAAATATTTTTGAAATAAATCTTAAAATAAACTAGATGAAATTTGAGAGAGGTAGGGAAAAGAATCAACTCATTTGGAGTTTATTTTAAAAGATATAGCCAGTCAAAGTTCTGTTTTTAAATAAACCAGAAAAAGGAAAACGTTTCAGGGGGCTTACGCTTTCTGTTCAGCGAAAACGTATTTTGCGAAACACGTCTCCACTTAAAACACGCGTCGGCGGGGCTGGGTCGCTGACAGTGGGTCTAGGGGGGGCCCACTGGTCAGGTTTGACTATTCCCCCCTCTCCCTCTTCTTCCTCTGCCCGAACGGGGCGGGACTCCGGCGATCGCCGTCGATGAACGGCAGCTCCCCACGGGTATCCGAGGGCGGGGATGGACCTGCCAGACCGGGGCGGTCCTCCCGGTGGTCGCTGGGTCGTCGGGGTGGAAGGAGTCGCCGGCGGCGAGCTCCGCGACGGAGGGGGCTACGGGAGTGAAGTGGGTTTTGGGCTCCGGTGGTTTTCGATCGAGGCTGAGGCGCTGGGCAACTCCGCAAGAGCAAGGGGAAGTGAGTGGTGGCGCTGGATGGGCGAGGGAGTGCCTGGTCGCGACGAATGGCACCGGTCGGTAGCGGCGGCCGAACCGGCCGGAGGTGGGGGAGATGGCCTCCTCCGGTCAATCCACTGCTTGGGGAGCTCTATGGGGAAGGCTTGAGGTCGCCTGAGCGCTCGGAGGGGCTCGGGGCCTCCTTTTATAGGCGCTCGAGGCTGGTCCCGCGGCGGCCGTGGATAAGAACAACGGCGACCGTCGCTCTGTAGCCGCAGGGCGACGTGGCGGCGACGAGCGCGTGCCGACGGGCTTCAGGATAAGCTCGAGCTGTTCACAGGGGCAGCTGGCGCGCTGGTGTGGCTTGGGCGGCGCCGGCCATGGCAGGAGCTCGCTGCTGACGCCGGCGTGCCGCCAAAAGCTCTGACGGCGGTGCTGTAGGGCGCCAGGGGTGGCGTGGAGAGTGGGTGAGTGTAGTGTGTGGCTCTGCAGGCGAGCCAGGGCCATGTGCGGGACGCGGCGGGGGCGGCAGTGCGACGCGGCGGCTCGGTGCGCGCGCGTGCAAAACATGCGCTCTGGGCGCGCTCAGAGCACGCACGGGACATGCTCGACGAAATGCCAGGGCAGCCTAGAGTGCGAGAGAGAGGCTGGCAATTAACAGGACAGGGTTATGGATAGCAAGGATCTTAGTGGACAAGGTTGCTGGGTCAGGGGATCAAGTACACAGTGCAAACTAAAACTTATGTCGAAAACTGACTGTGCACACCAAGTGTTCGACAGAATGCTAAGTGCATCTAGGCAACTCTTGGAGTGGCCACAAACTCCAGATCAGGGTCTCCCTGGATGTAGGTGATGATGGCAAGATCATTTGGGTAAAACCAGAAACTTGCTAGTGCAAGTTTTGCAAAACTACAGTTTTGGACAGAAATAAAAAGGTCTCATTGCATGCACTTAAAATCCTCCAATGGGTCCACTCTCCTGGACTTAAGGGTTCTGCAGGGAGGGCTACAAGTAGGAAAAAGCTCATGGGCACTAGAGCAAAATAAAATAGGGTTGCAGTACAAATCACTAAACTGGACCAGAATGAAAAAGAGGTTGATTCACTGAAATTTTTCAAAGAACAACACTGGGTTTTTGCATGAAGTTGAATTATATGCATCTACTGACATCTCTAAACACTTGGAAGAATTTTTAAATGAATATTTAAATAGGTTGTAGTGCAAAAATGCCTACTGGACCAGATTTGAAAAGTTGATGCAGAGCTCAAAATCTCCAATAACCAAAATATATATTTGCATAAAAGTGATGTGGAAACATCACATGACATTCCCAAATTTTGGTGAAATTTTTAAATGCATTAATCAAATGGTTGCAGTGCAAAACAGGCTCCAATTTATGAAAAATCATTTTAAAAGAGTAAAGCTCAAGCAAAAGCAAACCTTGCAATTAAATCCACTGATTCAGAATTGTTTTATAGAGAGAGCATGCAAGTCCAACAATATTTTTTTGGAAAGTTTTCACTTGAGGTAAAAATCCACAATATCAAAAGGGTAAATCTAGACAAATGGAAAAGTTTAATTTCCTGGCAAACTTTTAATTAATAAAACAAGGTCAAAAATTTTGGGGTGTCACATTGCCTTTCCTACCACATCTCACACCTCTCTCTATTCCCAAGTGTGAATATATGGGCATGCCTTTTTATAGTAAGGATATTGATGACAACTTGTGGGATGAATTAAAATATTTGGTACTTGCAAAAATTAAATTAAGAAAAACTTTGAGGCTACTGATAACCCACAAGTATAGGGGATCACAACAGTTTTCGAGGGTAGAGTATTCAACCCAAATTTATTGATTCGACACAAGGGGAGCCAAAGAATATTCACAAGTATTAGCAGCTGAGTTGTCAATTCAACCACACCTGGAGATTAATTATATGCATCAAAGTGATCAGTAGCAAAGTAGTATGATAGTTTTGATAATAGTGGTAACAACAATAGTAACGGTAATAGTGGTAGCAATGATTTTGTAGCAAGTGTAACAGTAATAGTAGCAGTATTAACTTAGCAAGATCAATATATAGGAAAATCGTAGGTATTGGATCGGTGGATTCGTTGGATGATATTCATCATATAACAGTCATAACCTAGGGCGATACAAAACTAGCTCTAGTTAAATATAATGTAGGCATGTATTCCGTAAATAGTCATACGTGCTTATGGAAAGAACTTGCATGACATCTTTTGTCCTACCCTCCCGTGGCAGCGGGGTCCATATGGAAACTAAGGGATATTAAGGCCTCCTTGTAAAAGAGAACCGGAACAAAGCATTAGCACATAGTGAATCCATGAACTCCTCTACGACTATCACCAGAAAGTATCCCAAATACTGTCACTCCGGGGTTTACAGATCATAACACGTAATAGGTGAATATGACTTACAAGATCGGATCTCGAACATAGATATAATGGTGATAACATAAACGGTTCAGATCTGAAATCATGGCACCCGGGCCCAAAGTGACAAGCATTAAGCATGTCAAAGTCATGTCAAAATCAATCTCAGAACATAATGGATACTAGGGATCAATCCCAAACAAAACTAACTCGATTACATGATAAATCTCATCCAACTCCTGGTGGGGAGCATCATAGAATTGGCGATGAGGAAGGGTTGGTGATGACGAAGATCGAAGACCCCCCTCTCCGGAGCCCCAAACAGACTCCAGATCTGGCCTCCCGATGAAGAACAGGAGGTGGTGGTGGCTCTGTATCGTGAAACGAGATAATTTTTCCTCCGTGATTTTTTTCTGGAAAAATGTAATTTTATAGCGTCGGAGATAGGGTATGCGGGGCCACCAGGTGGCACAACCCACCCGAACGTGCCAGGAGGGGGGTGCACCCTGGTGGGTTGTGCTCCCCTAGGGACCCCCTCCGGTGGTTCTTGGCTTTAGTATTTTTCTTTTATCATAGAAAAAAGTCCATTTTACTACCCTGAATAAAGTGGGTGGTTCACTTTACACCTTGATCTATTTTTCGGCTTATTCTACCCCCTAAACAAACCAAAACCTGACAAAACACCCCCTGGCTAATTTGTCTCCACCCGATGCTGATGTGGCACTAGTCAACGGTTGTTTTGACCTGGGTGGGCCCCCTTGTCAGGTCTCTCTCTCACTCTCTCTCTCTCTCTCTCTCTCTCTCTCTCTCTCTCTCTCTCTCTCTTTGGGTCAGATCCGCCGCCACACGAAGGAGCTTGCCCCCAGACGCGGCACCCCGCTCGGTCTCGCCTCGCTCCTCCGTCGCGTTGGCTCCGCCGTCGTCCGCCCCGTCACCGCTCTGGCCCCACGCCTGCGCCGCCCCGCCTCCTCCCCCTTGCGCCGTCGTCCTCGGCTGCCCCCGCGTGTTGCTCGCGTTGTTGTCCCTGGCCGCCTGCCGGCTCCAACCGCCCCCGCTCTGCCCTCGCGCGCGCGGCCCCTTCCGCGCCCAAGCCGCTCCGCCCTTGCGCATGCAAACCCGTCCGCGTCCTGCGCCGCTCCTTGCCGCTCTGCACTTGGCCGCGCCCGCATCACTGCACCTGGCCGCGCCCAGCCTCCCTTGCTCGGCGCGCGTTGTCTCCGCCTGCCCCGGCGCCGGCCCGACCACACGTCAGCTCCACGCGCACCGGCTGCAGCCACTGTGGCCGGCTGCTACTGTAGTAGGGGGCCGCCCCTTTTTTCTTTTTTTTGTTTTTTAATTGACGAGTGGGACCCACCCACAGGTCAACTACCACCTTTGACCATGTCCATGTCACCAACTGGTCTGGGTAAACCACTTAGGGTGTTTTTTTATCCGGCATGAGAATGTTTAGGGGCGTAAAGGAACTGAAAAATAGATCAGGGGCATGTGAACTACCAACTTTGTTCAGGGTAGTAAAATGGACTTTTTTCTTTATTGTATAAAAATTCTCCAAAAATTTTCATTCCAATCCGAGAACTTATTTCGGCACAAAAACAACACCATGGTAGTTCTGGTAAAAACAGCGTCAGTCCGGGTTAGTTTCATTAAAATCATGCAAATTAGAGTCCAAAACAAGAGGAAAAACATCAGGAAAAGTAGATACGACGGAGACGTATCGGCTACATGCTACCAAATACGTGCTCTAAGAATTTCATATATTAAAAGCGACACATGTTTAATTCAAACCAATTTTTTCCTCAGAAATAGAAAGTAACACCTGTTGTTGCTGAAGTGATCTATATATGCATGTAAATTTGTGTATTTGCAAATTCCAAAGATCGGGACATCATGTGTTAGTCATTGTTGACAATAAAAACCAACATATACCCTGCATTGTGAAACCAAACTTAAAGTACACAATAAGTGAACCAATAAGTCTTTTCTACTTAGAAGGGTTTGGCTTGTTCATAAGTTAATAATTTAAATCAGAAAAATGTAACAATCACTTTCCAAAAATATAAAACTAAATAGCATCCTGATGATAGATTTAAGTTTTATATACTAACATGGACATAACTCACTACCAACCACCCGAGTCCTACAAATAAATCATACAACTAGAAGTATCTGTCCTAATATATTGATCTTGATCAAGATATGAGTTGTGGTTCGAAGAAGGGTACGAGAACTCCTTTAGATGCACGTGGGATTAAAGCGGAAGCATCTATCATGTCCTCTAAAGAATAATCATATTTTTTGGGTAATCTCATTCGTAGGCCATCCTTCATTCCACGGGCACAGTCAAGAACTTGTGTCAGAGCAATTTTAATGAGAAATGTTTGGTGAATGCAATACAATACTTCACGGTTAAAACTGAGGTTTTTTTAACATAGACATCGATTATTATGCAACAAGATGAAAGATCATGTGTTACTAAAGGACATGCAAATACTCCAAACATATATAAAGCAAAGCTAATCCGTAAGCAAGTGTTGGGTAAAAATATGCTAAGCAGCATTGAAGGTTGTAATTATTTGCTAAACATAGCTTGTCGGATGAGGACACTTATATACAATCACTGAAAAAAGTGCAAACTTCCAACAATGAAATTACTTAACTTCATGTTCTTGTTTGACAACAAAATTTCAAGGTCAAGAAAACACACTCTTTAGAATTATTAAGTAAAGTAATAATTTACATCTGGTATAAAAGTGGAATACACATGACCTTGGAATGTCATATGGTAAATTATATATTCAAATGTGACAATATATAGCATCTAAGGACAATGACAAGGAAAAGGAGACTTCCAACTCATAAAGAATATCACTATATTCTGCGAGCATATTGTATAATCTGATTTCTTGCTAGCCTTAGAGCTCAAGATATGGAAATTACAATTGTGATTGTGTCGTTTTCATGCTTGGTCCCATAGATTCTAAAGGCAACTAGTGTGCAATTTCTGCTTGGTCAGAATTTCCTCTTGGTAATACTCCTTACACTCCTCATGGTTAAGATCATCTTCTTTCATAAAGACATACCTAGCCACCACTCCGTGCTCTCTTCCTTGAGCTTCTCAATGCGTCGGATGCACTATTGTTGCTCTGTGATTCTCCACCACAAGATATCTCTCTAACTGGAGAACATCCTTTTCTAATAAAGACATCATTTGCTGCTTCTCCTAATCCTTGAAATTCCTCACAGTCGGCCTCTTCCCTCTCTTTGGCATACTTAAATTCGAGCGAATATATAGTGTTTCATCACTATATGTATATATGACAAGAAGAATCTCACTTCGTATATTCATCTTGCTCTAAATAAGAGTTGGTGTCAAAATGTGGGGATAGAAACACCTTATATAGGTGGAAGTGCATCCAAATTGGAACCATCAATCCATCTCTCAACGGCATCCCTCCCATATATGTGTTTTGTGCCACTAGAGATAACGTCCGCCAACCCCCACCACCGTCTTCCTCATCCCATGCTAGGCATGATGCTGTTGTCTTGGTGCAACTCGCCTCCTGTGACATTAGTTTTAGCCAAGTGGTTGCATTTCCTACCGCATCTCACACCTCTCTCTATTCAAAAGTGTGAATATATGGGCATGCATTTATTTATAATAAGGATATTGATGACAAGTTGTGGGATGAACTATAAGATTCGGTAGTTCTAAAAATTAAATTAAATTAAACTTTGAGGCTACATGCTACCGAATACATGCTCTAAGAATTTCATAATTTTAAAGCGGCACATGTTTAATTGGAACCAATTTCTTTCCTCGGAAATAGTAAGTGATACTTGTTGTTGCTGAAGTGATCTATATATGCGTGTAAATTTGTGTATTTGCCAATTGCAAAGATCGGGACATCATGTGTTATTGCTTGTCAACAACAAAAACCAACATATAGCTTGCGATTTATGAAACCAAACTCAAAGTTTATAATAAGTAAACCAATAAGTCTTCTCTACTTCGAAGGGTTTGGCTTATTCACAAGTTAATAATTTAAATCAGAAAATGTAACAACCACTTTCCAAAAATCTGAAACTAAATAACATCGTGATAATAGAATTAAGTTTGAAATACTAAAATGGACATACCTCACTCCCAGTTACCCGAGCCGTACAAATGAATCATACAACTAGAAGTATCTATCCTAATATATTGATCTTGATCAAGATATGTGTTGTAGTTTGAATGAGCGTACGAGAACTCCTTATATGGATGCACGTGGAATCAAAGCGGAACAATCTATCATGTCCTCTAAAGAATAATCATATATTTTGGTAATGTCATTTCTAGGCCGTCCTTCATTCCACGGGCACATTCGAGAACATGTGTCAGTGCTATTTTAGTGAGAAATATTTGGTGAGTGCAATACAATACTTCACGGTAATAATTAAGTAAGGGTTCGGTTTAACATAGACATCGATTATTATGCAACAATATGAAAGATCATGTGTTACTAAAGCGCATGCAAATACTCCAAAAATATATAAAGCAAAGCTAATCCGTAAGCATGTGTTGGCTAAAAATATGCGAAGGAGCATTGAAGGTCGTAATTATTTGTTAAACATAGGTTGTCGGATAAGGACACTCATATACAATTATGGGAAAACATATGTGCAAACTTCCAACAATGAAATTGCTTAACTACATGTTCTTGTTTGACAACAAAATTACAAGGTCAAGAAAACACACTCTTTAGAATTAGTAAGTAAATTAATAATTTTACGTGTGGTATAAAAATGAAATACACAACCTTGAAATGTCAGATGGTAAATTAGTTATTCAGAGGTGACAATATATAGCATCTAAGGACAATGATAAGCAAAAGGAGACTTCCAACTCATAAAGAATATCATTATATTCTGCAAGAATATTGTATAATCTGATTTCTTCCTAGCCTTAGAGCTCAAGATATGAAAATTGCAATTGTGATTGTGTTGTTTTCATTCTTGGTCCCATAGAATCTAAAGGCATCTAGTGCGCAATTTCTTGCTTGGTCATAATTACCTCTTGGTAATTCTCCTTACACTCCTCATGGTTAAGATCATCTTCTTTCATAAATACATACCTAGCCACCACCCCGTTCTCTCTTCCTTGAGCTTCTCAAAGCGTTGGATGCACTATTGTTGCTTTGTGATTCTTCACCGCAAGGTATCTCCCTAACTGGACAACATCCTTTTCCAACAAAGACATCATTTGCTGCTTCTCCTAATCCTTGAAATTCCTCGCAGCCAGCCTCCTCCCTCTCTTTGGCATACTTAAATTGGAGCGAATCTAGAGTGTTTCATCACTATATGTATATATGATAAGAAGAATCTCACTTCATAAATTCATCTTGCTCAAAATAGGAGTTGTTGTTAGAAAGTGGGGATAGAAACACCTTATATAGGTGGAAGTGCATCCAAATTGTAACCATCAATCCATCTCTCAAGGGCATCCCTCCCATATATGCATTTTGTGCCATCGGAGACAACGTCCGCCAACCCCCACCACCGCCTTCCTCATCCCATGCCAGGCTTGACGCTGTTGTCTCGCTGCAACACTCCTCCGGTGATATTATCCGCACCCTAGAGGTTGCATTTCCTACCGCATCACACACCTCTTTCTATTGCCAAGTGTGAATTCATGGGCATGGATTTTTTTATAGTAAGGACACTTATGACAACTTGTGGGATGAACTAAAAGATTCGGTAGTTGTAAAAATTAAATCCGAAAAAACTTTGAGGCTACATGCTACCGAATAGATGCTTTAAGAATTTCATAAAATAAAAGTGTCACATGTGTAATCGAAACCAATTTCTTTCCCCAGAAACAGAAACTGACACCTGTTGTTGCTAAAGTGATCTATATATGGGTGTCAATTTGTGTATTTGCCAATTACAAAGATCGGGACATCATGTGTTACTGCTTGTCAACAATAAAAACCAACACATGACCTGCAACTTATGAAACCAAACTGAACGTTTATAATAAGTAAACCAATAAGTCTTCTCTACTTAGAAGGGTTGGCTTGTTCACAAGTTAATAATTTAAATCAGAAAATGTAACAACCACTTTCCAAAAATCTGAAACTAAATAACATTCTAATAATAGGATTAAGTTTGAAATACTAAAATGGACATACCTCACTCCCAGCTACCCGAGCCCTACAAATGAATCATACAACTTGAATTATTTGCCTAATATATTGATCTTGATCAGGATATGAGTTGTGGTTCGAAGGAGGGTACGAGAACTCCTTGTATAGATGCACGTGGGATCAAGGCGTAAACATCTATCATGTCCTCTAAATAATAATCATATTTTTCGGTAATGTCATTCTTAGGCCATCCTTCATTCCACGGGCATAGTCGAGAACATGTGTCAGTTAAGTTTTAGTGAGAAATTTTTGGTGAATGCCATACAATACTTCATGATAATAATTAACTAATGGTTCTATTTAACATAGACATCAATTATTATACAACAATATGAAAGGTCATCTGTTACTAAAGCGCAGGCAAATACTCCAAACATATATAAAGCAAAGCTAATCCGTAAGCATGTGTTGGCTAAAAATATGCTAAGCAATATTGAAGGTTGTAATTATTTGCCAAACATAGGTTGTCGGATGAGGACACCTATATACAATCACTGAAAACATATGTGCAAACTTCCAACAATGAAATTGCTTAACTACATGTTCTTGTTTGACAACAAAATTACAAGGTCAAGAAAACACACTCTTTAGAATTAGTAAGTAAAGTAATAATTGACATGTGGTATAAATGTGGAATACACACGACCTTGAAATGTCAGATGGTAAATTATTTATTCAAAGGTGACAATATATAGCATCTATGTACAATCACAAGCAAAAGGAGACTTCCAACTCATAAAGAATATCACTATATTCGGCAAGAATATTGTATAATCCGATTTCTTGCTAGCCTTAGAGCTCAAGATATGAAAATCACAATTGTGATTGTGTCGTTTTCATGCTTGGCCCCATAAAATCGAAAGGCAACTAGTGTGCAATTTCTTGCTTGGTCAGAATTACCTCTTGGTAATACTCCTTACACACCTCATGGTTAAGATCATCCACTTTCATAAAGACATACCTAGCCACCACCCATGATCTCTTCCTTGAGCTTCTCAAAGAATTGGATGCACTATTGTTGCTATGTGATTCTCCACCACAAGATCTTATATTTACTAATTGGAGGCACCATACGAGTTACCATGTTAATCCCCGTGTTTAAGCTGTAAGCATCCGTTGGATAAAAAATGAACAATTGAGATAGCTCCTTTGAACGTAATCAATCTCTCTCAAAAGTGGGAATCCTCTGAACCTCTCCAGAAGTCCATGATCTCCCTCAAAAGTAGGAATCCTCTCAATCTCTCCACAACATCACGATCGATCTTCGTCTTCTGATCTGCGCTGCGTTCCATTGATAGACCACTTGATCGAGCCTCTGCCGGGACCGCCATGTGCAAGGCACATCAGGCCATTGTCATAGGCCGATGCACCAATCTCTATGGGACTAGGACTCCCATCCGACCTCCTTCTCCAGCTTTTCCTAGCATGGAATCGGACGCCATCGATTGTTAGAGTTAATCTAATTAAGAGAGAGAAGATAGATGGAAGCACATATGGTTGCTAGCAGCCTTGCACCGATGCCCTCTTGCTGGAGAAACGGTAGGAACACCAACATTGTGTTTTCTAGCGATGATATCTTCTAGGTCCACTGATGTGGTTGTCAATATCTCATCTATCTCAGCCTCTCTCACGTCACTACTCCTTAGTTTGGATGTGAGAAATAGTCTCTGTAGTGGGCTGTGGATAAAAATTGGGACCAATGTTACATGAATGCCTCAACCCCTATCCTCGCTTCATCTCGCACCAATCTCTATGCCTCAACCACGCCATTGTCAAGTCAAGCCTTGACCTAACTATGTTGCCAACTTGCCATCAGCTTATACACAGGCCAATCTGTTCCTCCTGGATCCAACAATATACAACACAACTTGATCCTGGGCTAATAAGCTCCAGGACAAGATCGCATGGTGGTGATCCATGTAGTCACCAGTCCAAGGTGAAATCCCACCTCCTCACCTAATTCTTTTAGAGTGGCCGCATTAATTTTTGTGTACAACCTGGACTTAGATTAGCTAATAAGCATATTGCTTGTACATCATGTCGTTGTGGTAACTTTCGCTATGTCACCGAGATGTCTATTGCTGGATTTGTGATCCACATTTCCATTTTGTAGAGTCCAATTTTTCTTAGATAATATTACAGTTTTATCTCAGTTCCCTGTACAGTATTTTTGAGAAGCATATGTAGACTAATAGACTATGTTTCTCAGGCTATATATTTGCTGATTTGTTCGCTAGGTGCGTGATAAAATCCATGCCGGAGCAAACAATTTCTTTACTACCACAGATGCAAGTTAAAGCTGGGGGGAAATATGTGCACATGCCTCATGCACGTTTCATGATGAATTTGTTTGTGGCAAAGAACGGTGGGCAGTCAACATAGGTAGACATGATCATCAAGTCTGAAAGTTGGCAATAGTATATGGTATGTATTGATCTTATAAGCACCAATAAAATGCACTGAATATTTATGGTTAATGTACTTAGAAAAGCAAAGTGACATGTAGACTAAAGAGATCATGGCTGTAGCCAACTGTACAGCAACATTTACTTAGTTTTAATCTGAATGTGTCTAAAGTGTAAGATCAATATTATGCTTCCAACTTTTTAAAGCGACATGATCATATTTTTTCTATAGTTCTAAATACATGAATTTTGCACATACTAATTAAATAGTAGTCTACGGTGTAGCTAGACCGTGCAGATCCACGGGTTAATGACTAGTATCTCTCTAACTGGACAACATCCTTTTCCAACAAAGACATCATTTGCTGCTTCTCCTAATCCTTGAAATTCCTTACAGTCGGCCTCCTCCCTCTCTTTGGCATACTTAAATTGGAGCGAATCTGTAGTGTTTTATCACTATATGTATATATGACAAGAAGAATCTCCCTTTATATATTCATCTTGCTCAAAATAGGAGTTGTTATCAGAAAGTGGGGATAGAAACACCTTATATAGGTGGAAGTGCATCCAAATTGGAACCATCAATCCAACTATTAATGGCAATCCCTCCCATATATGCATTTTGTGCCACCGGAGACAAAGTCAGCCAACCCCCACCACAATCTTCCTCATCCCATGCCAGGCTCGACGCTGTTGTCTCGGTGCAACTCACCTCCGGTGACATTAGCCGCACCCAAGAGGTTGCATTTCCTACCGCATCTGTCGGTGTACAAAAGTAGGGGCTCTCCTTTTTACCCCTCTACTTGTGCACGGGCAGTCAGAGCCGCACCTGCGGCCACACTTAGCAGGGCAAAGGGAGGGAGCAGAAGCACAAGAATACCAGAGCAGAGCTCCAGCCAAAAGCACAAGACAGGCAAAAACAATGCCAAGACCAGAGACACAAAGGTCAAGAGGGCGAGGCAAACTCCCCCGGCAAGACCCTTGCCGGGGCGGCCTCCACGGCCCCGGCAAGAGCCTTGCCGGGGCAACTTGCCCAACGCCAGCAGAACGCGCCACCCTTGAGCCCAAGGGTTCCAACACCATCAACCACTTTGGAACCAAGGCTCGGGAGGCACCTCCGTGGTGGCATGCAGATCTTTGTGAAGATCATAAGCACACGAGATCAGATGAGGACCAGAAGACGACGACCCTCGGCAAGATCCTTGCCGAGGGACGACCGCGATGCCACGGCAAGACCCTTGCCGGGGCCCCGGCAAGACCCTTGCCAAAGACACCCGCGGGGCCACAGCCAGACCCATGTCTGCCAAGACTCCACCGCCGTTCCCATACAGCTGCCAGCCCAACCAGCTGGGCATGCACCTGCGTGGCAACGTGCGGCTTTCAGGCTAACTCAGCAAGCACCTGCGTGGTGGCATGCAAGTCTTCGTGAAGACCCTCTACGACCATGCCATCTCAGCAGCCTGCCAGCCTATGTGGCGTTGCATGCCTCGTTGGCCTGGACGTGTGTCGGAGCTAGGCGGAGCGGCGACGGACGGGGCGGGCCTCGTTGTCGTCCCCAATAAAGCAACGGGACACCTAAGGGGTGCACTTAATGCGCCTTGTCCCGTAATGACAGGCGATAAGCTTGTACACTGTATACCTTTCCACCTCCTGTGTGCCACTGTGGCAACCCCTTTTGTCTATAAAAGGAGGCCCGAGGCGTACTGGAGAGGGATTCAGATCTTTTGGACTACGCACGCACCACAGCTAGTTCGAAAGCTCAAGAACGCTCAAATGTACACCAAAGTAGGACTAGGGTATTACGCATCCTCGCGGCCCGAACCTGGGTAAACGACCCTTGTGCTGACTACCAGACCCGCTCTTTGCACAACCCCGCGCCCGCCAACCGTAGAAGGGATCCCAGTGATTCCATAGGTGTCGTTTCCACCGGCATCTTTGGCGCGCTAGGTAGGGGGGCGCAGTTGTGGAAATCTGGTCTTGTTGGAGCAGTGGCTTCATCGTGGTCGTCACTCCAAGGAAGAGGACGATCAAACGAGCAGCATCATCGGTGGATGCAACGAATGCTCACGTAGCGGCAGAAAAGCTAAGTCATGAAAAAATTTGAACAATTCCTTTTTATATATAAGGTTATCGTCCTCGAAGATCTTGCCCTGTGTATGGAAAGCCTGCACGCAATGGGGCCTTGCGACTATGGGCAACGCCCTTGCTCTGTTTCGAGTCCGCTCGACAGTTCGAGCGGCTGCGTCAAGAACGGCACGGTGACCTTCTGCAATTGGCAACGCTCTCATTCTGTCTCGAGTCCGCTCGATAGCTCGAGTGGCCGCGTTAAGAGTAGTGAGGTGGTTTTCCTGGCAGCAAGCACACCCGGCAGGCTATTGGGGATCTGTCCTCAAGGCGCCGCGGCCTGGGTTTACGCACCGGCAAGCCTACCCGATTAACGTAGGGTGAACATACAAAGGGAGATCAAACGGGGAAATAACATGCATCATTTCAAAGTACTGCAGATTTATATTACATCAATTGTTGCTACGGTTCTAACTAAAGATAAAAATTGTCTTGGTCATGAACCTGCAGCGGTGATGAGAAACGGGGTGTCTAATCCCGGCGCTGGCCCTCTACCCTCCGAACTCCGTCGACGTGGCTGATGATGGGCTCGATACGCTCCTCGAGCGCCGCGAGGTCCGCATCCTCTGGCAAGCTCTCCAGCACGGCGTCGAAGTCGAGGTTGGGGTTCCAGTACGCCACCTTGGTGAGGACCTTGGTCATGACACCCCGGCAAAGCTTTCGGGCCTCATCGGCCAGAGAGGCCGTCCTGTTGGAATGGAACTGCTCCAGGGCCCCGAGAACACCCTCGAAGAACAGGATCAGCTTGGCTTTGGGACTCACGTTCGGCTCCGGGGCGTACCTCACGTTTGGCATCCCCATGGCCGCCAGCTTCGTGGTGGTCCTGCCGGCGACGTCGGCGAGGCGGCTGATCCAGAGGTTTTCGCCCTTCACGAAATCCGCGTGGTTGGCGGCGTCGTTCTCCCGCAGCTGCTTTTCCTTCTCCAGATCCTTGGTTAGGGTCTCCTCCCAGGCCCTGACCTCCAAAAGCGTCCCCTCAAGACCCTCCAGCTTCAGCTTCAGGTCTTTGATGGAGTCGTTGGCCTTGGAGAGCTGCTCAGCCTTGCCGAGGACCGCGATCTGCGCCTCGACCAGAGCACCGTTGAGCGTGTCCTTCTCCTTCGCTAGCTTCAGGGCATGTTCCTTCAGCTGGTCCTGCTCCACCTCCAGCTCTTTCACCTTGCCGGCCTGGACCTGGGCCTGAGCATTGAGTGCCTCCTCGTGCCTCTGCTCCAGTTCCTGGGTCCGCTACACGACAAGCTTCTCCACCTCCTCATCCTTGCCGCGGAGTGTTGCGGCGAGCTTCTCCTCACGAGCGGCAAGGTCCTCCTCCTGGGAGTTTAGCTCGGCCTGGTGCTGGTGCCGAGCGGCCTCGTCTTTGGCGGCCTGCTCCTTCGCCAGCTCCTGGGCCTTCTCGATGTCGGCCTGCTTCATGACAAGCTCCAGCTTGCGCTCAGCCAGCACAACCTGGGCGGCCTTCAGTTACTTGTGGGCCTGGCAGAACCTGTGTCTCGGTGACGCGCTCCTCGAGGTCCGCCTCTGCCTTGTCCACCGCCGCCATCCTGGACTTGGCCTTGTCCAGGCGGGCGCGGTGAAGCGCCTGGAGCTTCTGGAAGTTGGCGCTCTTGACCTGGAGGAGCCGCTCTTCCTGGGAACCGCCGCCATCGGCGCTCGGATCGTCAACAACCTCGAGCCCAGTGGCGGCGAGCACCTCGTCATCAAACACTTCCCCCTCGGTGGGCGCCCTGGTGCTCGCCGTCCCTGGGAGGTGGACGAACAGGTCGTCGCTCACCTTCAAGTACTTGCCCGAGCTAGAGGCAGCGAAGGAGGAAGGTTGGTCATCAAATGCCCCCTCCTCGGCAGCAGCCTTGCCGGCCTCCCCGGCAGGCCCCTTGCCGGTCTCCCCGGCCGGCTCCTTGGCGGCATCCTCAGCAGCACTCTTGGTGGCCTCCTCGGCGGCGATCTTGTTGGCCTCGGCCTCAGCATCCCTGGCAACCGCCTCGATGACAGTATTGATGTTCTCCTGGTCTGCCGAGGGAGTGCCTAGATGCCGAGAAGGAGGATGAGGCAGAGCCGAATCAAAGTTCAAAAAAAAGAACAAACAGGGACAGAAGGCAAATAACTCACCCGTGCCAGGCGGGGAAGAAGTGGCCCCCTCCCCACCAACATTCGGTGCCGGGACGGAGCCGCCGGCGCCCGGGTTTGCCTCCTCCTCCTCCTTCGTGCGCATGGGCTCGATGCTTGGCGCCCTTGCCGGGGACGCCCCTCGGGGCAGCGTAGTTGATGGGGCGGCGTGTTGGGGGTGGCCCTCAGTGGCTCATCCCGCTGCCGCCCTCCTCCTGCAACCACGGCAAGGTCAGCACCAAGAGATCGTACCCCAACACACGTTGATAGGGAGCAAGTGATGAACGCACGCTGGGGGCTGCGTTGGGGGCTATTGTTCGGGCTGCTCTCCACCACCAGCGGCGTACTCGAGGTGCCCGCCGGGGGCTGGCCGCCCGTCGAGGCCCTGGCTCTCTTCGCCACCCTCTGGGCCAGCGTCTCCACATCCCTGCAAAGATGAGGACAAGTGAAGAAAAGCGGCACGGTCCGAGGGGATGGAGATGACAAAAGACAAGATACTTACTCATCCTCCACCTCCTCTTCTGTTGCCTTCCTCTTCCTCCTCGGGCTGAAAGACCCAAGGTCGAAGACGACCTCTGTGTCGACATCCGCGGGAGGAGGGGAAGCGGGTGGAGTCCGAGGACGCTTGGACAAAGAAGAGGCGGTCGCTTTCCTCTTCGCCACCGCGGCCTTCACCACCTTCTTTGCTGCCGCGGCCCTCGTCAGGCGTACAGACTCCCCTTGGATCTCTTTGTTGGAAATATGCCCTAGAGGCAATAATAAAATGGTTATTATTGTATTTCCTTGTTCATGATAATTGTCTATTGTTCATGCTATAATTGTATTAACTGGAAACCATAATACATGTGTGAATACATAGACCATAACATGTCCCTAGTAAGCCTCTAGTTGACTAGCTCGTTGATCAATAGATGGTTATGGTTTCCTGACCATGGACATTGGATGTCATTGATAACGGGATCACATCATTAGGAGAATGATGTGATGGACACGACCCAATCCTAAGCATAGCACAAGATCGTGTAGTTCGTTTGCTAAGAGCTTTTCTAATGTCAAGTATCGTTTCCTTAGACCATGAGATTGTGCAACTCCCGGATACCGTAGGAATGCTTTGGGTGTACCAAATATCACAACATAACTGGGTGGCTATAAAGGTGCACTACAGGTATCTCTGAAAGTGTCTGTTGAGTTGGCACGAATCGAGACTGGAATTTGTCACTCCGTATGACGGAGAGGTATCTCTGGGCCCACTCGGTAATGCATCATCATAATGAGCTCAATGTGACTAATGAGTTAGCCACGGGATCATGCGTTACAGAACGAGTAAAGAGACTTGCCGGTAACAAGATTGAACAAGGTATGGGGATACCGACGATCGAATCTCGGGCAAGTAACATACCGACAGAGAAAGGGAATTGAATACGATATTGATTGAATCCCCGACATCGTGGTTCATCCGATGAGATCATCGTGGAACATGTGGGAGCCAATATGGGTATCTAGATCCCTCTATTGGTTATTGGCCGGAGAGGTGTCTCGGTCATGTCTACATGGTTCCCGAACCCGTAGGGTCTACACACTTAAGGTTCGGTGACGCTAGAGTTGTTATGGGAAATAGTATGTGGTTACCGAAGGTTGTTCGGAGTCCCGGATGAGATCCCGGACATGACGAGGAGCTCCGGAATGGTCCGGAGGTGAAGATCGATATATTGGACGAAGGGTATTGGAGTCCGGAAGTGTTCCGGGGGTACCAGGCTATGGCCAGCATGACCGAAAGGTGTTTCGGGAGCCCCGGCAAGTGTTGGAGGGCCTCATGGGCCAAAGGGGAAGGGGCAAACCAGCCCACTAATGGGTGGTGCGCCCCCCACACCCTTTCCCACGTTACTTGGGGAGGTGGGGCGCCTCCACCTGGCTTGGGAGGCAAGCCTCCACCTGCTTGGCTTGGGGGGCAAGTCTCCCTAGGATTTTCCCTAGGGAGATCCAATCTGCTTGGCCGCCACCCCCTAGGGGAAACCCTAGGGCGCCTTCCCCTCTCCCCTTGCCCCTATATATAGTGGAGGGGTGGGAGGGCAGCCGCACCCTCCTCATACACCTCCTCCTCTCCACCGTAGTGCTTAGCGAAGCTCTGCCGGAGAACCACGAGCTCCATTGCCACCACACCGTCGTGCTGCTGGAGTTCTCCCTCAACTTCTCCACTCCCCTTGCTGGATCAAGAAGGAGGAGACGTCCCCGGGCTGTACGTGTGTTGAACGCGGAGGCGCCGTCCGTTCGGCGCTAGATCGGATCTTCCGCGATTTGAATCGCCGCGAGTACGACTCCATCAACCGCGTTCTTGTAACGCTTCCGCTTAGCGATCTTCAAGGGTATGAAGATGCACTCCCTCTCTCTCGTTGCTAGCATCTCCTAGATTGGTCTTGGTGACACGTAGGAAAATTTTGAATTATTGCTACATTCCCCAATACTCTTGCAGCTGCTCAATCTTGCCGGGCCGGACCGGCTTGCCAGAGGTGGCCCGCCATAGGACACGCCTTTTTTCCAAGGCCGGAGGGTCATCAGCCTCGGCCTCTTCCTCGGTCGACTCGTCGACCACATCTTCGATGAGAGGGGCCCCAGTGTCGGTGCTGCTGGCCTCCCCAGTAGACTCCACCCATCCGACAAGCTCCTTCTCCTCCACGGCAGCCTCGGCTCGTCCTCCACGTGGCCGGCACTGCCAGCCTCCTTGGCAAGCTCCGCCTCCGCCGCCCTGCCGGCAATGTAGTCCAGCTCCGCCTGGGTGGTGTCCTGGATGAGCAATGGCTCGGCATGGACGTACTTCTCCGACAGCTTGTCGAAGAACTCCTGCACCTGATCCGCCCCCGGCTCGGCCCAATTTGGGTCAAGGCCGTGCGCGTTGAAGTCCGGCATCATGGCAATGATGTCGGTTTGGTGAGAATTGTTGCTCAGCAGGACCACCCCCGCCGGCAACCCAAACAAGGGCCCCTTGACGACCTTGCTAGCCTTTGCGGCCTTGCTGGACCTCTCGGCCCTGCCGTCGTGGTACACGTCGAGCTGAAAAATCCTCTGGCAAAAGTGGGCGTGCCCCATCACCGTGAAGTTGTGGTTCAAGCCAGGGCGAAGCCTCATGATGTCGGCCGCATTCCTGAAAAGCCAGGACGGCCTCCCCTTGTTATGTAGTGGAGCGATTCGGCGATGTATGAAATCCGCCCCAATCATCTCAAGGGTGAGCCCGACCACGGTGAGGCGATGGATCCTGCTGGTGGCGATCATGAGCTTCTCATCCTTTGCGTCGACTTCGCCCCAATCATCTCTACGAACTGGCGGCGCCTGGCGGACCCGGCCAAATTCCTGCGGGTCCTCCTCCACAATCCAGCACCACCGGCTCTGCCACTCCTCCCACCTCTCCTTCTGAGCGCCCTCCGGATATGTCCCCTTCTCCTGGATCCTTGGGATCTAGGCGACACAACCAGAAATGGCGCCTCCCTTTTGGATACGAGGGTAGAAGTAGTGGCAGAAAAGCGCCATGCTGGGATGCACTCCAGCAAAGCCCTCGCAGAGATGGGCGAAAAGGGCCATGCACGCCACGGCATTCAGAGTGAAATCCAGAAGGTGGAAGCCATAGGTGTGCATGACGTCATTGAAGAAATCGGAGAAAGGGGGGCAGAGCCTGCAGGAAAAGTAATCAACAAAGAAGGGGTACCGATTCGGGCCAGCCTCGGCGAAACCGGCGGGGATGATGCGTGTGGCAGGGTGCCCCTTCGTCTTGCACCCCCACAGGGGCTTGAAGTAGTCCCAGAGGTGGACCGCGTTGACCATCGAAGGAAAGTAGGTGAGCTGCGTCCGCCGCGCCGCCAACTCGCTCTCTGGCGCCTCCTTCCCCTGGCGTCCTTGGCCGTTCCCTTGCCTTTGCTGGTTTTGGGTGCCATGGCGACTGGGGGAGACGAGGGATGATGGACAGGGAAGGCACAGCGGCGGCGGCAAGCGAAAGCAAGAACTTGAGAAGAGAGAAGGGAGGGGCAGCGGTTCCGAGATTGGAGAAGGCGCAGAGGGTAAATGGGCGTCGCGCCTGCGGTTTCTCCTTTTTTATGGGGAAGCCGCGGGCCGCTTCATTACCATTTACCGCGATGTGAAGCATGAGGGCAGCAGCCTCCCCACGCACGACCCCCACGTCATGCACGGCCCTCCATGCCGTGCATTCAACGCGGGTCGTGGGGAAGCACAACGGGCGAGGGAATTACCGCAGTAAAAATTCGCCCCGCCTGCCTGCGCACCGTTCTAGGCCTAGCCCAACAACGCGTTGCGCTTATGTGTGGCCCAGGCCCGGGGGTTCCTGTCGGTGTACAAAATAACGGGCTCTCCTTTTTACCCCTCTACTTGTGCACGGGCAGTCAGAGCCGCACTTGCGGCCACACTTAGCAGGGCAAAGGGAGGGAGCAGAAGCACAAGAATACCAGAGCAGCGCTCTAGCCAAAAGCACAAGACAGGCAAAACAACGCCAAGACCAGAGACACAAAGAGCAAGAAGGCGAGGTGGACTCCCCCGGCAATACCCTTGCCGGGGCGGCCTCCACGGCCCCGGCAAGAGCCTTCCCGGGGCAACTTGCCCAACGCCAGCAGAACGCGCCACCCTTGAGCCCAAGGGTTCCAACACCATGAACCACTTTGGAACCAAGGCTCGGGAGGCACCTCCGTGGTGGCATGCAGATCTTTGTGAAGATCATAAGCACACGAGATCAGATGAGGACCAGAAGACGACGACCCTCGGCAATATCCTTGCCGAGGAAATCCACGAGACCGCCGGCAAGACCCTTGCCGGGGACGACCGCGATGCCACGGCAAGACCCTTGTCGGGGCCCCGGCAAGACCCTTGCCAAAGACACCCGCGGGGCCACAGCCAGGCCCACATCTGCCAAGACTCCACCGCCATTCCCTTACAGCTGCCAGCCCAACCAGCTGCGCAGGCACCTACGTGGCAACATGCGGCTTCGAGGCCAACTCAGCAAGCACCTGCGTGGTGGCATGCAGATCTTCGTGAAGTCCCTACCACCACGCCATCTCAGCAGCCTGCCAGCCTACGTGGCGTTGCATGCCTCGTTGTCCTGGACGCGTGTCGGAGCGAGGCGGAGCGGCGACGGACGGGACGGGCCTCGTTGTCATCCCCAATAAAGCAACGGGACACCTAAGGGGCGCATTTAATGCGCCTTGTCCCGTAATAACACGCGATAAGCTTGTACATTGTATACCTTTCCACCTCCTGTGTGCCACTGTGGCAACCCCTTTTGTCTATAAAAGGAGGCCCGAGGCATACTGGAGAGGGATTCGGATCTTTTGGACTACGCACGCACCACAACTAGTTCGAAAGCTCAAGATTGCTCAAATATACACCAAAGCAGGACTAGGGTATTACGCATCCTCACGGCCTGAACCTGGGTAAACGATCCTTGTGCTGACTACCAAACCCGCTCTTTGCACAACCCCGCGCCCGCCAACCGTAGAAGGGATCCCAGTGATTCCATAGGTGTCGTTTCCACCGACAGCATCTCACTCCTCTCTCTGTTCTAAGTGTGAATATATGGGCATGCATTTTTTTATAGGAAGGATATTGTTGACAACTTGTGGGCTGAACCAAAAGATTCGGTAGATGTAAAAATTAAATTCAAAAAAACTTTTAGGCTACATGCTACTGAATACATGCTCTAAGAACTTCATAAATTAAAAGGTACACATGTTTAATTGGAACCAATTTCTTTCCTCAGAAACATAAAGTGGCACTTGTTGTTGCTGCAGTGATCTATATATGCGTGTAAATCTTTGTATTTGCCGATTGCAAAGATTAGGACATCATGTCTTACTGCTTGTCAATAATAAAAACCATCATATAGCCTGCGATTTATGAAACCAATCTCAAAGTTTATAATAAGTAAACCAATAAGTCTTCTCTACTTAGAAGGGTTTGGCTTCTTCACAAGTTAATAATTGAAATCAGAAAATGCAACAACCGTTGTCCCAAAATCTGAAACTAAATGACATCCTAATAATAGGATTAAGTATGAAATACTAAAATGGACATACCTCACTCCTAGCTAACCGAGCCCTACAAATGAATCATACAACTAGAAGTATATGTCCGAATATATTGATCTTGATCAAGATATAAGTTGTGCTTCGAAGGATGGTACAAGAACTCCTTATATAGATGCACGTGGGATCAAAGCAGAACCATCTATCATGTCCTCTAAAGAATAATCATATTTTTTGGTAATGTCATTCATAGGCCATCCTTCGTTCCACGGGCACGGTCGAGAACATGTGTCGGTGCAATTTTAGTGAGAAATGTGTGGTGAACACAATACAATACTCCAGGGTAATAATTAACTAAGGGTTCGATTTAACATAGACATCGATTATTATGCAACAATATGAAAGGTCATGTGTTACTAAAGCGCATGCAAATACTCCAAACATATGAAAAGCAAAGCCAATTTCTAAAAATATGCTAAGCAGCATTGAAGGTTGTAATTATTTGCTAAACATAGGTTGTCGGATAAGGGCACTTAAATACAATCACCGAGAAACATATGTGCAAACTTCCAACAGTGACATTGCAAAACAACATGTTCTTGTTTGACAACAAAATTACAAGCTCAAGACAACACACTATTTAGAATTGGTAAGTAAAGTAATAATTTACACGTGCCATAAAGTGGAATACACACGACCTTGAAACGTCAGATGGGAAATTAATTATGAAAATGTGACAATATATAGCATCTAAGGACAATGACAAGCAAAAGCAAACTTCCAACTTATAAAAAATATCACTACATTCTGCAAGCATATTGTATAATACGATTCCTTGCTAGCCTTAGAGCTCAAGATATGAAAATTAGAAATGTGATTGTGTCTTATTCATGCTTGGACCCATAAAATCTAAAGGCAACTACCGTGCATTTTCTTCCCTGGTCAGAATAACCTCTTGGTAATACTCCTTACACTCTTCATGGTTAAGATCATCTTCTTTCATGAAGACATACCTAGCCACCGCCACGTGCTCTCTTCCTTGAGATTCTCAAATCATTGTATGCACTATTGTTGCTCTGTAATTCTCCATTACAAGATATCTCTCTAACAAGAGAACATCGTTTTCCAACAAAAATATCATTTGTTGCTTGTCCTCATCCTTGACATTACTCACAGTCGGCCTCCTCCCTCTCTTTGGCATACTTAAATTGGAGTGGATCTATAGTTTTTCATCACCATATGTATATAGGACAAGAATAATCTTACTTCATATATGCATCTTTCTCAAAATAGAAGTTGATGTCAGAAAGTGGGGATAGTAATACCTTATCTAGGTGGAAGTGCATCCAAATTGGAACCACCATCTATCTCCCATTGGCATATTCCCGTATATACATTTTGTGCTAGCAGAGACAACGTCTGCCAACCCCCACCACCATCTTCCTCATCCCGTGCCAGGCTTGACGCTGTTGTCTCGGTGCAACTCGCCTCTGGTGACATTAGAGGCACCCAAGAGGTTGCATTTCCTACGACATCTCACACCTCTCTCTATTCCCAAGTGTGAATATATGGGCATGCATTTTTTATTGTAAGGATATTGATGACAACTTGTGGGATGAATTAAAAAGATTTGGTACTTGCAAAAATACATGCTCTAATAATTTCACATATTAAAAGCGGCACATCTATAATTCAAACCATTTTTTCCTCAGAAATAGAAAGTAACACCTGTTGTTGCTGAAGTGATCTATATATGCATGTAAATTTGTGTACTTTCTAATTGCAAAGATTGGGACATCATGTGTTGATGATTGTTGACAATAAAAACGAACATATACCCTGCTTTGTGAAGCCAAATTTAAAGTATACGATATGTGAGCCAATAAGAATTTTCTACTTAGAAGTGTTTGGCTTGTTCACAACTTAATAATTTAAATCAGAAAATGTAACAACCACTTTCCAAAAATATAAAACTAAATAACATCCTAATAATAGATTTAAGTTTTATATACTAACATGGACATACCTCACTCCCATCTACCCAAGCCCTACAAATGAATCATACAACTAGCAGTATATGTCCTAATATATTGATCTTGATCAATATATGAGTTGTGGTTTGAGCGAGGGTACGAGAACACCTTTAGATGCACGTGGGATTAAAGCGGAACCATCAATCATATCCTCTAAAGAATAATCATATTTTTTATAATGTCATTCGTAGGCCATCCTTCATTCCACGGGCATAGTCAAAAACATGTGTCGGAGCAATTTTAGTTAGAAATGTTTGGTGAATGTTATACAATACTTCACGATAATAATTGAGGGTTTTGTTTAACATAGACATTGATTATACAAAAAGCAAAGCTAATACGTAAGCAAGTGTTGGCTAAAAATATGCTAAGCAACCCTGAAGGTTGTAATTATTTTCTAAACATAGGTTGTCAGATAAGGACACTTACATACAATCACTGAAAAACATATGTGCAAACTTCCAACACTGAAATTGCAAAACTACATGTTCTTGTTTGACAACAAAATTACAAGGTCAAGAGAATAGACTCTTCAGAATTAGTAAGTAAAGTAATAATTTACATGCGGTATAAAAGTGGAATACACACGACCTTGAAATGTCAGGTGGGAAATTATTTATTAAAAGGTGACAATATATAGCGTCTATGGACAATGACAAGCAAAAGCAGACTGTCAACTCATAAAAAATATCACTATATTCTGTAAGAATATTGTATAATCCGATTCCTTCCTAGCCTTAGAGCTCAAGATATGAAAATTACAATTGTGATTGTGTCATTTTCATGATTGGTCCCATAAAATCTAAAGGCAACTAGTGTGCAATTTCTTGCCTGGTCAGAATTACCTCTTGGTAATACTCCTTACACTCCTCATGGTTAAGGTCATCTTCTTTCATGAAGACATACCTAGCCACCGCCATGTGCTCTCTTCCTGGAGCTTCTCAAAGCATTGGATGCACTATTGTTGCTCTGTAATTCTCCATCACAAGATATCTCTCTAACAAGACAACATCCTTTTCCAACAAAGAAATCATTCGCTGCTTCTCCTCATCCTTGACATTCCACACAGTCGGCCTCCTCCCTCTCTTTGGCATACTTAAATTGGAGTGGATCTATAGTGTTTCATCACTATATGTATATATGACAAGAAGAATCTTACTTCATGTATTCATCTTTCTCAAAATAGGAGTTGATGTCAGAAAGTGGGGATAGAGATACCTTATATAGGTGGAAGTGCATCCAAATTGGAACCACCAATCCATCTCTCAATGGCATCATTCCCGTATATACATTTTCTGCCACCGGAGACAATGTTCGACAACCCCCACCACCAGCTTCCTCATCCCATGCCAGGCATGTAGCTGTTGTCTCAGTGCAACTCCCCTCCGGTTATATTAGACACACCCAGGAGGTTGCATTTCCTACCACATCTCACACCTCTCTCTATTACCAAGTGTGAGTATATGGGCATGCCTTTTTTATATATTAAGGACATTGATGACAACTTGTGGGATGAATTAGAAGATTCGGTACTTGGAAAATTTGAATTCAGGAAAACTTTGATGCTACATGCTACCGAATACATGCTCTAAGAATTTCATATATTAAAAGCGGCACATGTTTAATTCAAACTAATTTTTTCCTCAGAAATAGAAAGTAACACCTGTTGTTGCTGAAGTGATCTATATATGCATGTAAATTTGTGTGTTTGCTAATTGCAAAGATCGGGACATGACGTGTTACTGATTGTGGACAATAAAAACAACATATACCCTGCTTTGTGAAACCAAACTTAAAGTATACAATAAGTGAACCAATAAGTCTTTTCTACTTAGAAGGGTTTGGCTTGTTCACAAGTTAATAACTAAAATCAGAAAATGTAACAATCACTTTCCAAAAATATAAAAATAATTAGCATCATGACGATAGATTTAAATTTTATATACTAACATGTACATATATACCTCACTCCCATCTACCCGAGCCCTACAAATAAATCATACAACTAGAAGTATCTGTCATAATATATTGATCTTTATTAAGATATGAGTTGTGGTTCGAAGGAGGGAGCGAGACTCCTTTAGATGTACGTGGGATTAAAGAGGAACTATCTATCATGTCTTCTAAAGAATGATCATATTTTTTTGGTGATGTCATTCATAGGCCATCATTCATTCCACGGGCACAATCAAGAACATGTGTCAGAGCAATTTTAGTGAGAAATGTTTGGTCAATGTAATACAATACTTCATGGTAATAACTGAGAGTTTTGTTTAACATAGACATCAGTTATTATATAACAATATGAAAGGTTATGTGTTACTAAAGCGCATGCAAATACTCCAAACATATATAAAGCAAAGCTAATCCGTAAGCATGTGTTGGCTAAAAATAAGCTAAGTAGCATAGAAGGTTGTAATTATTTGCTAAACATAGGTTGTCGGATGAGGACACTTATATACAATCACTGAAAAACACACGTGCAAACTTCCAACAATGAAATTACTTAACTACATGTTCTTGTCTGACAACAAAATTACAAGGTCAAGAAAACACACTCTTTAGAATTAGTAAGTAAAGTAATAATTTACATGTGGTATAAAAGTGGAATACACACGCCTTGAAATGTCAGATGGTAAATTATTTATCCAAAGGTGACAATATATAGCATCTATACCTATTAATAAAGCAAGGTGCATTTCTCCACTTTTTTCATCCGTTCACCCACATTATTATTTTCATTTTCTGAGATTTTTTGACTATCTGAGGTGGTACTAATTTTTGTTTTGTGGTATTGGGCTACGAATAAACGTTTGGTGCTGGTATTAGGCCACGTTAATTTTATTGGGCTCATGGTGTGTTACATACAATAAAAAAATCCATGTGCATGGGCCGTAACCCTCATGGGCCGCGTGCATGTTTTGATTTTATTTATTGTTTGTTGCCCGTGTGGGCCCTGTCTGCATATATGGGGCTGAAGCCCAACAAGAGGAGACATAAATAATCGCTTGTGTGATGATTTGAACCTGCAACCTCCAATATGCAATTACTTACAAGATTACCAATTGAGCTAGATCAGCCTATGTTGCATTAGAATGAAATTCTTTCTATTAAATAGTGTCTTTTGTGTGTCCCTTACGTGGGCCGGCTGGGCCGGTCCGCACAACACCAAAAAATATTGGCTAACTTTTTGAGCTAATTAAATAGTACCACATTGGACTTTTACATGAAATACCCCCAATTTATATATGTATGTGAGTTACCTACACCAAGCCAACTCGAGAGTCGAAAAAGAGAGCTAAAGTGTGGGTCTCCATATCTCAAAGGAAAATATTGCTAGGAGCGACGGGCGGATTGACTTATATTAAATGATATCTTCTTGAGAATTGAGGGGAAAGAGAGGGATGAGATTAATTGAGATTGGCTGAAATTAAAAGGAAAGAATCAAGGCGCCATGAATTAAATATGGAAGGAGAAAAGCAACCAACAAATCATGTCAATTAATATGTGTGAACGTGTTACCTAAATTGAGGCGCCATGAGTATGGATGGGAAAAGAAAGCAAGAAATCAGGTCAAATAATATGTGTGGCATCATTCAGCATGGATGGTGAGCTATCTCAAAAAAAAATGTGTGGTGTGTGACCTGGTAAAAGAAGAAGGTACAGACCAAGGTGTCTAGGACATGGACATATTTCCAAAAGAAGATGCATACTGAAATATTCACGTACATAAAGAAGGACCCACTAAATCCTCGCGTATATAAAACAGACCCATATACATATGAGATGATATAGGAGGCCAACACTTACATTTTTTTAGGGACACATGTACATCTATTGATATGTATGACTGATCTAAATGCATCACGGAAACAATTCTCATACTCGTGAAAACATCGATCATCATGAGCCGATGTTTATATGTTCATTTTTGTTTTGACAAAAATAAGCTTCCAGTCGAAACATAATATGAGCGGACTTGAAAAAAAATATAAAGATTGAAAAGAAAATATTCAACCATTAAGAGCATCATTAACATCACCGATAGTTTCAGCTATCGATTCAAATATGTATGATTTTCACAAAAAGTATTGATAAAGATTGATAAAAATGAATGGCACGAAAAGGAAGAACAAGAATTAGTGTATCCCATTATTTGGTGCACATACTAATGTATTAATCAATAATTAAAGATACATAACAAAAAAATTGTCCCAAGTCCAGTAGTTAGTCCTCGAGATATATGTGGAAATTGGTTAAATCATATTCTATATTTGAATTATATGTCAATTGCAAAGTGAAGAAGATAGATACTGCATGAGGACCTAAACTTTTGAACTCAAATCGACCGAGAGAGGAGAAACAATGCACAAGTGGCCAGTCTTCAGAAAATATTCATGGTCGCAGCAGTATGAAATTCTCAAAAGCTGGTAGGGAAAGAATTTTGATGCGGAATGGACATTTGAGAAGAGAAGGCCCGACAATGGATAACCTGGGCTCTGGAATTTTTCCTGATGTCAACTATTATTCTACTGTAAAAATGCTCTCGAGGCGGAAATTCAAGCTATTAAGATTGAAATGTTTATGGTTATCGAATGGTTTAACCTTCCGGTCTTAGTACAATTGGACTCGATGGTGGACATACCTAGCCACCACCCCGTGCTCTCTTCCCTGAGCTTCTCAAAATGTTGGATGAACTATTTTTGCTCTGTGATTCTCCACCACAAGATATCTCTCTAACTAGACAACATCCTTTTCCAACAAAGACATCATTCGCTGCTTCTCCTAATCCTTGAAATTCCTCACAGTTGGCCTCCTCCCTCTCTTTGGCATACTTAAATTGGAGCGAATCTATAGTGTTTCATCACCATATGTATATTTTTTGCGGGGGTCACCATATGTATATATGACAACAAGAATCTCACTTCATATATTCATCTTGCTCAAAATAGGAGTGGTTGTCAGAAAGTGGCGATAGAAACACCTTATATAGGTGGAAGTGCATCCAAATTGGAACCATCAATCCATCTCTCAACAGCATCCCTCCCATATATGCATTTTGTGCCACCGGAGAGAAAGTCCACCAAACCCCACCATTGTCTTCCTCATCCCATGCCAGGCTCGACGCTATTGTCTCGGTGCAACTCGCCTCCGGTGACATTAGCCGCACCCAAGAGGTTGCATTTCCTACCACATCTCAGACCTCTCTCCATTCCCAAGTGTGAATATACGGGCATGCATTTTTTTATAGTAAGTACATTGATGACAACTTGTGGTATGAACTAAAAGATTCGGTAGTTGTACGTGGGATCAAAGACGAACCATCTATCATGTCCTCTAAAGAACAATCATATTTTTTGGTAATGTCATTCGTAGGCCATCCTTCATTCCACGGGCACAATCAAGAACATGTGTTAGTGCAATTTTAGTGAGAAATGTTTGGTGAATGCAATACAATACTTCACGGTAATAATTAAATAAGGGTTCTGTTTAACATACACATAGATTATTATGCAACAATATGAAAGGTCAAGTGTTACTAAAGCGCATGCAAATACTCCAAACACATAAAAAGCAAAGCTAATACGCAAGCAAGTGTTGGCTAAAAATATGCTAAGCAGCATTGAAGGTTGTAATTATTTGCTAAACATAGGTCGTCAGATAAGGACACTTAAATACAATCACTGAGAAACATATGTGCAAACTTCAAACATTGAAATTGCAAAACTACATGTTCTTGTTTGATAACAAAATTACAAGGTCAAGACAACACACTCTTTAGAATTAGTAAGTAAAGTAATAATTTACACACATTATAAAAGTGGAATACACACAACCTTGAAATGTCAGATGGGAAATTAATTATGCAAAGGTGACAATATATAGCATATAAGGACAATGACAAGGAAAAGCAGATTTCCAACTAATAAAGAATATCACTATATTCTGCAAGCATATTGTATAATCTAATTCCTTCCTATCCTTAGAGATCAAAATATGAAAATTACAATTGTGAATGTGTCATTTTCATGCTTGGTCCCGTAGAATCTAAAGGCAACTGGTGTGCAATTTCGTGCTTGGTCAGAATTACATCTTGGTAATACTCCTTACACTCCTCATGGTTAAGATCATCTTCTTTCATAAAGACATACCTAGCCACCACCCCGTGCTCTCTTCCTTGATCTTCTCAAAGTGTTGGATGCACTATTGTTGCTATGTGATTCTCCACCACAAGATATCTCTGTAACTGGACAACATCCTTTTCGAACAAAGACATCATTCGTTGCTTCTCCTAATCCTTGAAATTCCTCACAGTCGGCCTCCTCCCTCTCTTTGGCATACTTAAATTGGAGCGAATCTATAGTGTTTCATCCCCATATGTATATATGACAAGAAGAATCTCACTTCATATATTTATCTTGCTCAAAATAGGAGTTGTTGTCAGAAAGTGGGTATAGAAACACCTTAGGTAGGTGGAAGTGCATCCAAATTGGAACCATCAATCCTCCCATATATGCATTTTGTGCCACTTGAGACAACGTCCACCAACCCCCACCACCATCTTCCTCATCCCATGCCAGGCTCGAAGCTGTTGTCCCGATGCAACTCGCCTCCGGTGACATTAGCCACAACCAAGAGGTTGAATTTCCTACCGCATCTCACAGCTCTCTCTATTCCCAAGTGTGAATATATGGGCATGCATTTTTTATAGTAAGTACACTGATGACAACTTTTGGGATGAACTAAAAGATTCGGTAGTTGTAAACATTAAATTCAAAAAAACTTTGAGGCTACATGCTACCGAATACATGCTCTAAGAATTTTATAAATTAAAAGAAGCTCATATTTAATTGGAACCAATTTCTTTCCTCAGAACAGAAAGTGAC
>NC_057814.1:613429515-613434381 GCF_018294505.1 Triticum aestivum
GGTAAATTTATGTATTTGCCAATTGCAAAGATCGGGACATCATGTGTTACTGCTTTTCAACAATAAAAACCAATATACAGCCTGCGATTTATGAAACCAAACTCAAAGATTATATAAGTAAACCAATAAGTCTTCTCTACTTAGAAGGGTTTGGCTTCTTCCCAAGTTAATAATTTAAATCAGAAAATGTAACAACCACTTTCCGAAAATCTGAAACTAAATAACATCCTGATAATAGGATTAAGTTTGAAATACTAAAATGGACATACCTCACTCCCAGCTACCCGAGCCCAAATGAATCATACAACTAGAAGTATCTGTCTTAATATATTGATCTTGATCAAGATATGAGTTGTGGTTCGAAGGAGGGTACGAGAACTCCTTATATAGATGCACGTGGGATAAAAGCGGAACCATCTATCATGTCCTCTAAAGAATAATCATATTTTTGGTAATATCATTCGTAGGCCATCCTTCATTCCACGGGCACAGTCAAGAACATGTGTTAGTACAATTTTAGTGAGAAGTGTTTGGTGAATGCAATACAGTACTTCACGGTAATAATTAACTAAGGGTTCTTTTTAACATAGACATCGATTATTATGCAAAAATATCAAAGGTCATGTGTTACTAAAGCGCATGCAAATACTCCAAACATATAAAAAGCAAAGCTAATACGTAAGCAAGTGTTGGCTAAAAGTATGCTAAGCATCATTGAAGGTTGTAATTATTTGCTAAACATAGGTTGTCGGATAAGGACACTTAAATACAATCACTGAGAAACATATGTGCAAACTTCCAATTGCAAAGCTACAAGTTCTTGTTTGATAACAAAATTACAAGGTCAAGACAACACACTATTTAGAATTAGTAAGTAAAGTAATAATTTACACGCGGTAAAAGTGGAATACACACGACCTTGAAATGTCAGATGGGAAATTAGTTATGCAAAGGTGACTATATATAGCATCTAAGGACAATGACAAGCAAAAGCACGCTTCCAACTTATGAAGAATATCACTATTTTCTGCAAGCATATTGTATAATCCGATGCCTTGCTATCCTTAGAGCTCAAGATATGAAAATTACAATTGCGATTGTGTCGTTTTCATGCTTGGTCCCATAGAATCTAAAGGCAACTAGTGTGCAATTTCTTGCCTGGTCAGAATCACCTCTTGGTAATACTCCTTATACTCCTCATGGTTAAGATTGTCTTCTTTCATGAAGACATACCTAGCCACCACCCTGTGCTCTCTTCCTTGAGCTTCTCAAAGCGTTGGAGTGCACTATTGTTGCTCTGTAATTCTCAAACATAAGATATCTCTCAGAAAGGACAACATCCTTTTTGAACAAAGACATCTTTCGTTGCTTCTCCTCATCCTTGACATTCCTCATAGTCGGCCTCCTCCCTCTCTTTGGCATACTTAAATTGGAGTGGATCTATAGTGTTTCATCACTATATATATGTATATATGACAAGAAGAATCTTACTTCACATATTCATCTTGCTCAAAATAGGAGTTGATGCCAGAAAGTAGGGATAGAAATACCTTATATAGGTGGAAGTGCATCCAAATTGGAACCACCAATCCATCTCTCAATGGCATCCCTCCTGTATATACATTTTGTGCCACCAGAGACAACGTCCGCCAACCCCCACCACCATCTTCCTCATCCCATGCCAGGCTTGACGTTGTTGTCTCGGTGCAACTCGCCTCCGGTGACATTAGACGCACCCAGGAGGTTGCATTTCCTACCACATCTCACACCTCTCTCTATTCCCAAGTGTGAATATATGGGCATGCATTTTTTATAGTAAGGATATTGATGACAACTTGTGGGATGAATGAAAAGATTTGGTACTTGTAAAAGTTAAATTCAGAAAAGCTTCGAATCTACATGCTATCAAATACATGCTCTAAGAATATCATATATTAAGAGCGGCACATGTTTAATTCGAACAAATTTTTTCCTCGAAAATAGAAAGTAACACCTGTTGTTGCTGAAGTGATCTATATATGCATGTAAATTTGTGTATTTGCTAATTGCAAAGATCAGGACATCATGTGTTACTGATTGTCGACAACAAAAACCAACATATACCCTACGATTTATGAAACCAAACTCAAAGTAAACAATAAGTGAACCAATAAGTCTACTCTACTTAGAAGGCTTTGGCTTGTTCACAAGTTAATAATTTAAATTAGAAAATGTAACAACCACCTTCCAAAAATCTAAAATTAAATAAGATCCTGATAATAGGATTAAGTTTCAAATACTAAAATGGACATACCTCATTCCCAACTATCCGAGCCCTAGATATGAATCATACAACTAGAAGTATTTGTCCGAATATATTTATCTTGAACGAGATATGAGTTGTGGTTCGAAGGAGGGTACGGGAACTCCTTATATAGACGCACGTGGGATCAAAGCGGAACCATCTATCATGTCCTCTAAAGAATAATCATATTTTTGGTAATGTCATTCGTAGGCCATCCTTCATTCCCCGGGCACAGTCGAGAACATGTGTCAGTGCAATTTTAGTGAGAAATGTTTGGTGAATGCAATACAATACTTCACGGTAATAATTAACTAATGGTTCTATTTAACATAAACATCGATTATTATGCAACAATATGAAAGGTCGTGTGTTACTAAAGCCCATGCAAATACTACAAACATATAAAAAGCAAAGCTAATACATAAGCAATAGTTGGCTAAAAATATGCTAAGCAGCATTGAAGGTTTTAATTATTTGCTAAACATAGGTTGTCGGATAAGGACACTTAAATACAATCACTGAGAAACATATGTGCAGACTTCCAACACTGAAATTGCAAAACTACATGTTCTTGTTTGACAACAAAATTACAAGGTCAAGAGAACACACTCTTTAGAATTAGTAAGTTAAGTAATAATTTACACGCGGTATAAAAGTGGAATACACACGACCTTGAAATATCAGATGTGAAATTAATGATGCAAATGTGACAATATATAGCATCTAAGGACAATGACAAGCAAAAGCAGACTTCCAACTTATAAAGAATATCACTATATTGCGCAAGCATATTGTATAATCCGATTCCTTGCTAGCCTTAGAGGTCAAGATATGAAAATACAATTGTGATTGTGTCGTTTTCATGCTTGGTCCCATAGAATCTAAAGGCAACTAGTGTGGACTTTCTTGCCTGGTCAGAATCACCTCTTGGTAATACTCCTTACACTCCTCGTGGTTAAGATCATCTTCTTTCATAAAGACATACCTAGCCACCACCCCGTGCTCTCTTCCTTGAGCTTCTCAAAGCGTTGGATGCACTATTGTGGCTATGTGATTCTCCACCACAAGATATCTCTCTAACTGGACAACATCCTTTTCTAACAAAGACATAATTTGCTGCTTCTCCTAAGCCTTGAAATTCCTCACAGTCGGCCTCTTCCCTCTCTTTGGCATACTTAAATTGGAGCGAATCTATAGTGTTTCATCACTATATGTATATATGACAAGAAGAATCTCACTTCATATATTCATCTTGCTCAAAATAGGAGTTGTTGTCAGAAAGTGGGTATAGAAACACCTTAGGTTGGTGGAAGTGCATCCAAATTGGAACCACCAATCCATCTCTCAACGGGATCCCTCCCATATATGCATTTTGTGCCACTTGAGACAACGTCCGCCAACCCCCACCACCCTCTTCCTCATCCCATGCCAGGCTTGAAGCTGTTGTCCCGATGCAACTCGCCTCCGGTGACATTAGCCGCAGCCAAGAGGTTGAATTTCCTACCGCATCTCACAGCTCTCTCTATTCCCAAGTGTGAATATATGGGCATGCATTTTTTTAGTAAGGATATTGATGACAACTTGTGGGGTGAACTAAAAGATTCGGTAGTTGTAAAAATTAAATTCAGAAAAACTTTGAGGCTACATGCTACCGAATATATGCTCTAAGAATTTCATAAATTAAAAGCGGCACATATTTAATTGGAACCAATTTCTTTCCTCACAAATAGAAAGTGACACCTGTTGTTGCTGAAGTGATCTGTATATGCATGTAAATTTGTGTATTTGCTAATTGCAAAGACCGGGACATCATGTGTTACTGATAATAAAACCAACTAATCGCCTGTGATTTATGTAGCCAAACTCAAAGTATACAATAATTGAACCAATAAGTCTTCTCTACTTAGAAGAGTTTGGCTTCACAAGTTAATAATTTAAATCAAAAAATGTAATAACCACTTTCCAAAAATCTAAAACTAAATAACATCCTCATAATAGGATTAAGTTTTAAACACTAAAATGGACATACCTCACTCCCAGCTACGCGAGCCCTACAAATGAATCATACAACTAGAAGTATATGTCCTAATATATTGATCTTGATCAAGATATGAGTTGTGGTTCGAAGGAGAGTACGAGAACTCCTTATATAGATGCACGTGGGATCAAAGCGGAACCATCTATCATGTCCTGTAAAGAATAATCATATTTTTTTGGTAGTGTCATTCGTAGGCCATCCTTCATTCCACGGGCACGGTTGTCGGTGCAATTTTAGTGAGAAATGTTTGGTAAATGTAATACAATACATCAACCCTGGCCTTTATGGGAGACAACCCGCAGTCCAGTTAATCAAAGTCAACCCAAACCGTTCCTGCGACAGAAAAGAATAGAAACGAGCTCACAGCCGCACGACCCATGATCCAATCCCATCTTCCCACCTCTAGCGCGCAGCCACCCCTGCTGTGCACCGCCGGTTCCCGCCCCACCGCCGCGCGCCGCCGGTTCCCGCCCCTACTTCTACCCCAAGTCCCCCACCCTCTCACAGCCTTCCATCGCCGGCGACACTAGACGCTGCGGCCATT